>NW_009626959.1:0-8215 GCF_000690535.1 Cariama cristata
GATTGTTGTAGGTCCCTTCCAACTGAAATCATCTATTCTGTTCTATTTGAATAAAGGTGGTTGGACGAGGGCTTACAGGACCTCCTGAGAGAGGTAGGGAAAAGAAGGGGCAAGGACTCTCCCGTATGTACCATGGGCTTGGCCTAAGGAGCCACAAAGTGCATGATGCTCCACTTAGAATGACTTTTTAGAAGGTTTTATAAATACTACAGTCACACTGTTCCTGTGAAGCACTGTATGCGGCTACAAGGTATAAAACACTTTGCATACACTGATAGTGGCAGGAGTGGAAGTTGGGAAACATCCTTCCTAACAAAGGCTCAGGACTGGTAGGACCAAGCTAACATGCTTCAGCAGTCTAGATATTTCAGGTCTAAGTTTTGCGTTGATAATTATTTGTGGAGCTGGTTCCTGTTCACTGGTAGAGTGGATTTCCTCTGGCAAGAAGGTGAAAGAGGTGAGGAGGTCCACAGCTCTAGCTAAATAGTCTGAAAGAGAATATAAGGAATAGAAAAGAAATGGAAAATATACATTGTGAATGCTAGAGGCTTTTATAGTAACATACATTTTTGTACAGTTCTTTATATTTCAACTCTGAAATGGTGTAATGTTGCAAACTACCTCTCTCTAGAGTTAGGGCAAAAAAAAATATAAAACCAAAGGAACAGCAAAGTAAACAGTGTCTGTGGACAGCTGTACTGCTTATGCTGACCTTTGGTTTTACTTATTCAGTTACAAATGGGAAGAGAAAAGAACATAAGGGGTAGCAGTTGGCATAAGGCATGCCGTTCTCCGTTCTTCATTGCTTATTTCACGTCCCCTGGGAAGGATGCAACAGGCTTGCCTGGACCTGATAAGCAGGAGTACTGTACAGCAAAGGAGCCTGTGATAAGTGTCAGCACTGCATTTGTGACTGAATATTGGTACATGCTCTTTCATATTATGAGGTGAATACTGCTCTGCAGATTTGTACCTAACAAACAACATGAGAGCAAACGGTTGCTGTTAAATACATCTTAAATGTCAATAAATAAATTTGCAAATACTTATTACATTTAGAATTTGATACAAATTATGTTAAGAATTTGATACAAATGATGGCTCCATATTGAATACGAGATTTTATTTCTGGAAGGGCCCAGTTAAGTCATAAACTACAAATTTCCAGTGTAAATGGCTTACGAATAGCAGCAGAGCTCTAGGAATGAGTTCATTTGTTTTCATTCTGGGACCATCTGTTGCTATTTCTAATATGTACTTCTTAGCTTTCAACTTTGATCTTTGCAGTTTCCAGGTTTTTAAACTTTTATTGTTCATGATTGTATGTTTTAGTGATGTCAGTGAAAGGATATTATCACTTTCAGTGACTTAGTGGGAGCTTGCTATTAGTTTACTACCCTAGGAATAGCAAATAAATAAGCCAGTAAGTAAATATTATGGGGAGATTGTTGTATCTCCATAGGTAGAGGTTGTGACTAAATCTGTCTTTCAAAGTTGATTATAATGTGCACCCTCACAGGAAAGTTTACTAAAACCAAAGCAAAATACCTAATAAATCACACATGAAATGTCTTGCTGGAGGTTAATTCATTGTGCAAGCTTTGAGGATACTCAAAACAAGGCTGGACTGGAATGCAGCAGTATCTTCAGATACTCACTTTTTTTTTTTTTTTGAACTGAACCCTCAAAATTATTTTCTTGAGAAGTGCCAAATTTATGCGTATAAACTAAAACAGAATGAGTCACTGTTGCAGTAGTGACTGGGGCACAAAATAATTGGTGGGATAGCAGTTAGCACTCAATCTTTACTTCTCTCTATCTGTCACTTCCCATACTTCATTATAAACTAGTCATATTCCTGAAATGAAAAACATACTCTCCAGGAAAGGGCAAAGCAAAAGAAAGTGGTATTTATCTGTCTATCACCCTTTCATTGTTCTTTCTTAGTCCCAGTCTTCACTGCAGCATACTTCTATATTCCTTTATCACTGGTTTATATTCTCATTCACATCACTG
Organism: Cariama cristata; assembly: GCF_000690535.1. Lineage (NCBI taxonomy): Eukaryota > Metazoa > Chordata > Aves > Cariamiformes > Cariamidae > Cariama > Cariama cristata. The sequence continues at coordinate 2,017 of NW_009626959.1, forward strand.
TGCAAACTTAATGCTTCAAATGCTCCTTTTTGCCAAAGAAACTCCCTTTTAACCAAGCCTAGCCCAAGCCACACCTGCCCAGAAAACTTGCAGCCTGGATGAACCTATGCTAAGAACATCTCCCTTTCTTCTCTAACATCTGCCTAGGTCAAAACAAGTTTTAATTTACTGCATGATGCTTCAGGACTCCACTCCTTGATTGCTCCTCCCCAAATCCCAATGCAAGGAGGCAGGGAGTGAGTTTGGAAATTGGAGACATGCCGGGAAAGATTCTTCTGGTCAGCTGTACACAGCTGCAGCCCAGGTGTCTATACCTGCCTTAGCTGTGTGGTCTGCCTTTATAGGCAGCGGGAAGGAGGAGGCACTTAGAAGGTGCTGTTTACTTCATCTTAAAATAGATGAAAAAGTAAATCAGATGTCTCATGTCTGAAAGGAGGCACTCCCTAAAAGGAGGCTGGGGTGATTGGCTTGGATGCACATGGCTGCTATAGATGTGACAGCGCCTATGGTTGCTGGCATATGAACACAAAGCTCTGAGGCTTAGATCCTCCATCACTCAGAACAAAGCAGAAGTCACCATTTTGCTGTCATATCTTTGGTGTGCCCCATTTTTGACCACTGTGGTCAGTTCTGGCCCTGTGTCAAGAGGGACATAGAGGAGCTAAAGGAGATGCAGAGATGCTAAAGGAGATGCAGAGAAGAGTGAGTAGAATAATTAATAGTGTGGGGCAGCTGCCTGATGAGGAGGGGTTAACAGATGCAAGATACTTCATCTGGAGATAAAAGGCTGAGGAGGGATATGACTGAGGTTCCCAAAGTCACCAAGGAGCTAGATAATAAGGTAAAGGCAAAACTGCTGCTATTCACCAAACCCTGCGCTGCTGGATTTAGAGGACAGTATCAGAGGCAGGAACATACATTCCAACACGCCTACAGCAATAGCTGAGGATGCTGAGGGTACACGAAGATGAGACTGTAGAAAACAGCCTGGCTTGTGGGCTGTCCTTACTAGTGTCTCTCTTCTTGTGCAAGTCAGAGGCATGATACTGAGCTAGATGGATTACTGGTGAGACCCAGTGGGGCACGTCTTAACGTTTCCCTCCGCTGACTGTGTAAGAAATGAATAGTATCTGTGCTCCTAATTTCTATTTCTTGACAATTAATATTGTCTGGCATCAGTCCCAGGCTGGGTGCTCTGGAAGCAGCTACCTCTGACGTTGGGACTTTTTGGAACCACACGGGTCCACCAAGAGCTCTGTCTTTATGAGTGAGGTTTTGTTCGTCAGCCTAAATGACCTGGGAGAGAGCAAATTCTCTCTCCTCCTAATGAAATCAATGAGAATTACGGGCGCTGAGTGTATTCCAGCAGGTGTTCAGCATCCCACAAGGTCAGGCACTTGGTTAATAGACTGAAGCTGTATAAAATGGTGTATGCTATTAGCAGCCAGGGGAAAAATCAAAAGGTAGAAAAGGACATTGGGCAGAGCTGTCAATTGCATATTGGAACAAGAAAAGAGAGAAACTGTCTGTAGCACTTAGAGCAGAAGGGTTTAGACAAAATAGAAAGAAAGTGCTAATGCTTATTGCTATCAAATTTATTCTGCCTTTCAGAATACTAAGTATTTTTAGTAATAAGAAAATTCTGCAGCTTCAAATGTATTAAAGAGTCACCAGTGCATGGTCACATTGCTCAATGATACTGAATCCTAACTTGACTCCCAAGTTTGAACATATTCAGGCTCAGGTTAACCTTACATATTTAGGTAAAGTTGACTTGATTTTGAATGTTTACCTGCACAAAATAAGCAAGTCCCAAAAGTCTGGTCAACTCAGGTCAAAACAACAGTTCATAAAGCTTTTGAAATGGCTAAAGCAACTTCATGGAGCTGGTAACCTCCATTTGACCATTCACCACACCAGTCATATTTGCTAAACTTAATTTATAGCATCTATAGAAGCCTGTGTCTCACAGGAGTGTAATTAAATTCGTAGAAGCTTGTCATACTTTTAACTTTGCAGCTGGGTGTAGCATTCAATAAATAACACCAATCTTTTACCACAAATTGACTCTAATGCAAACAGATACAAAAATCAAGCCTGTTCAGAAGAGGCTATTAGCTACATAATGGAAACAATAACTGAGTTAGAATTGCTCAGCTAATCAGCACATATTTTGTTGTCCCATTGCTTTTTCCTCCAAGTTCTAAGAGACCAAATCAGAGGTTAAGTTACCAAGTTCAGTTTAATCTGTCTTCAACAAAAGCTTCATCTCTGAAGGACTGCGAAGACCCATCCCACACCTCGCAGTCTGGGGGAGGCTGCGCATCCTCTGTAAGCGGCAGGAGCTCAGTGCAGTCGGTCGTGCGCTGAGGTGCTCAGCATCTGACAGTAGCGGTGGAACGCTGCCGGCAATATTATTCTCTGAGAATCAATTACATGAGAAATTCTGGCAATTAGTAGCACAAACCCTGTGATATTGCTATAATTGGTTTGGCAAGATATTAACGTTGGTAAATGCGTAGATCGTTTGTTAAAAGTGGCTGTGAGATGCGTCTGCCTCTTCATCAGAATGGTAGTGGTGGGTTCTGGGTTGCTCTGCCCTTCTCCTGCATGGGGGGAGCATTTTCCACCCATCTCAAACCCACTGGGCCAAGAAGGATCTCCCTCAAATCTCCTTCATTTTAGCTCTTGACAATACTCCTTCCATTGTGCTGAGGTAATGTAGCTTTACAGTTTCTCGAGATCAGGCAGGTATTCCTTTCTCATATTTGATTACTGAGCCTGTGAACACTTCAGGGCATGCAATATCCATTGCCCTAGCACAATGGTTTTCTCACTTGTGCTGAGGCTGCTGGGTGCTTCTGCAATAGGAAAAAGATGATATTTTTCCAGTTTTCTAATCATCTGATATTACATTCTGGTATCAAAACTCCCCTGAAGTAATTGTTCATCCTTCTGATCCCTAATTGCATTTATCAACTCAGTGTGAAACCTATTGCTACCTGGAGCTTTGTCTTCCTTTATCCAAACATTTCCTCACAACTATTTTCATAATCTGCAAAAGCACCTACAAAATATATCCTCGCAGGAGGCACTGTTAGTATTCTTCTTAACAAATACAGAGAAAAAAAGTCACTGAGTTTTTATGTTACATTCAAAATTACTGTTAATATGAAGGAATATTTTTTTCAGCATACAGATCCCATGCAGCACTGTAGCTTGTGAGATAAAAATTGTTTGTATATTATTAAGTTCATGCTGTTTTGAACTACAGAATTACTTTAGTAATATTTTTCTTGGAAAATCAATTATATATGAAATTGTGTAGCAATTTGGTAACATAAACCCAGGTAATAATATAATTAAAAAGAAAATATTTACTTGCTGCATGGGGTATTTCGTATGCATCTTAATTATGTACCTTTGCTTGCTGACTTGTATTATGTTTATAACCTTTGGGTAGGTTTAGCATCAGGCGGAGAGGAAAGTAATAAAAACTGATACCATATTTAGACTTTAGTTGTAATTTGAAAAATTACTGGTATCTAGATCTTTGCTGCCAGGGGCACTGTGAGTTAGGAAAATGGATAGAAAAAATATTCCCCAGCCTGTAAATCTTGAGTGATAGTGTGAGGAATCAGACCCTAAGCATCCAACTGATCATGTTTTAAGTATTTTAGGCCAGATTGGTCTAAGTGGTGTAAATGGACTCTACCTGAGTCAAATTCTTCATAATATTTCTCTGCTGTGAGTCAGCTCTGAATTTGATCCTTTGTTTTATTGTTCATTGTAATGAAAAGGACTTTGGGAAATATTCTTCCCAGATATCTTACAACTACAGACATGTACAGTGAGAGATTCCATTTTTCTTTTATCAGAAGTAATTTCTTTGGTTTCTATATCAGAAAGATCCTCTTTATACATCTTTTCGCTTGGGTTAGCGGTTTTATTAGGAGCTGAAGATGATGAAATCACCATAGTCATTCTCAGCATCACTGAAGTAAATGAGACAAGACTTAGCCAACTAGCCAAGTGAGAATCTCAGGCTGATATATCAATATTTGTCAAAGTATTTACAGACTTTTGCAGTCTTTAATTAGCTGTTGCATGTTGAGGATTCAGTTCAGTGAAGACAAACAGGCTGTATTCCCTTGAAAAGCTGGATGAGGTTTGCTGCAGTCCAAAGTTGAGGATTTGTTCTGTGTTGCAAAACAAATCAAGCACACTGTGATTATAGCTCCCCATTAATCACTTTCTGCATTGTTTCCTTACCAGTCCTAACAAGTTTTTTTTCTCTAGGACTTTTAAATTAAGTCTAAAATCCCTCAAGAGGACATATCTCCACTACTCAGAGAGCTTGGGCACTTTAAGAGCACTGCTTCACTAATTTTGCCTGCTGTTAGGTGGGGATGTCCACTGCTGAGTAGATGTCTAGTTTCCTGTTGTGGTCACTGCCAGTCTAACCAAGACCGTCAATGCAGTTTATTCATCTGACCAAATGCAGGCCAAACAAGTTGCTTTCTGGACTCCCCTGATAAACTCAGATATGCTAATCTATGCTGTATAGACCTAAATGTGAGATGGATGCCACTTTTGTGCCTAAAATGTAGGTGAAAGTCAGATATCCAAGTTAGGTAGACTTGATCTTTAAACTTCACTATTATAAAAGGTAGCCTGTTGTTCAGGGATATATGATGAATGCCTCAGATGGCAAAGATATGTCTCAGATGTTGGTGGAGTTTGTCACATGCCCTTTTACTCATTTTGAACCTGCTGCCTTTTTTTAATTCTGTAAAGTTGATGCGTTATAGTCTCCTTCCATCCCCAGGACTGACAAGCCCTGCTGCTATCTTGATGTTCATGTTTTCTTCACTAGATTTCTCCAATCTTACATCCAACAACGTTTGCTTTATGGTCCCATCCTTTGGGAAAAGAGAGGGAAAGGAGAATAATTTTTTGTGACCTACCAGCAGCAACACAATATCCCCTAGAACCTGTTTTTTCTATAACTGAATTCAACTCCAGGTCTCTGTGCTGTTAGAGGCCAATATCCATTATGCACTATTCTATATTTATGCTCTGCTGAGGTCAGTGTCAAATGCTGTAGTTGGGCAACTGCCAGGGCTGACACGTCCTTGTTTTCAGTGGACGGTCTCATGTATGGTTGTCATTTATCAGAATGACAAAAGGCTTCTTCTGCAAGTAATGTCAGGTTTTGTAGATTCTCAAAAGGACAGCCTCTCCTGTACTAATGAGTAGCCCAATTCACTTTTATGCAGAACATCCCACTGGCTGTTCTCTGGCAATCATCATGTTGTGTAACAAAACTCTTGTTACGTCTGACAACAAAAAAAGCAAGTGAGAGGATGAATGCTTTATTTTAAAATAAGTAAGGGTTTGAAGACTCTCTTCCCCGGCTCCCCGCAGCCCCACCCCAAGTCCTGGTGGGAAATATCTTCCTGTCTTTTGACAAAATCTTAGCCTGTATCACACCCACAGAAAAGAAAACTGTGGTGGATAGACCAGAAAAGTGGGAGGTCATCTGATCTAGATCCCATTGTTGTCTCTGTGTAGGGGGTTGTTTTACCATCCAGTTCGAGTGTTTTAAATTGTTTTAAAATAAGTAAAGGTTTGAAGGGTTTGAAGACTCTCTTCCCCGGCTCCCCGCAGCCCCACCCCAAGTCCTGGTGGGAAATATCTTCCTGTCTTTTGACAAAATCTTAGCCTGTGGCACACCCACAGAAAAGAAAACTGTGGTGGATAGACCAGAAAAGTGGGAGGTCATCTGATCTAGATCCCATTGTTGTCTCTGTGTAGGGGGTTGTTTTACCATCCAGTTCGAGGTCAGCAGCGAGCTCTGTGAAATGGAGGCTGGTGACGTGGTCCCGTCCAAAAGCTGCACTGAATGCACCCCTTCTTTTTGCTTACTACCTTTTTTCAGGCTGTGCTTTTTTCACCAATAAAGTTTCTTTTATTTAAATGTACCTGTAGCTGGTCTGAGGTGTTCCGTTGGAATTTAACCTGACAATTTTCTGACCTTGTCTTCAAAGTCTTGCCACTGGTCTTGTCCTAAAAGGTATTGCCTTGAGCTTTGGTCTGACATGTTTCTTTGGGCTTTAATATTTGAAAGGTCTAGATAGAACCTAGATCTCCTGGATGCTCTTTCTGTTCTAGGTATTGCAAGATAACTTCTTCTTTC
>NW_009626959.1:8230-90768 GCF_000690535.1 Cariama cristata
CCTCAGTAATAATATCAAATTTCAAATTCAAATTTCAAATTCAAATTATCAAAACTCTCAAATAATATCAAAACTTTGATTTGATATTATTTCTCTTCACTAAGTATGGTGTATCAACCTTAATACGCACCTCCAACAGTACTATTTAACTAATTTTTAGTGGATTTTCTTACTTTTTCTACAGTGCGTACTTGTGTACTTTCTTCTATGCATCTGCCTCCTTTTTTTAAAGTCACAGAACTGCTGGGTTGTTTTTGTTTCCCCCCTTGGACCTTTTGAGTCAGCATTAAGGTGCTCTTTAAGATCCATAATGGATCTTGAATTGAGTCAGATGGAAAGAAGACTGGAGGGAAAATAACTCACTACTGCAACATTCGGAGTAGGTCAGCTTCCTTCCTGATGATCACCTACAACACAACATCTCTGTACTTACTCTTGTAACCCTTTCTAGTACATACTAAGAATAGATCAGGATTGGTTAACCAATTGCATATGCCTGATGAAAAAATGAATGAACCCACCATTATGTAAAAAGGAGAGGTACTAAATTTGGCAAACAGTAGTTCTTCCTCTTTAAATCTCTACTTTGATTCCGCAACCTGTTAGAAAAAGCAGCTAGGAAATGACTTTTGGTTAAGATAACCAAGTACACAAAAATATTCTGTATCTCTTTGTATCCACAGTCAAAAACTCATATTTACAGATAATAGAAAAGCTCCACACAACAACCTGCAACAACATAAACTTGCTTTTTGGCCAATAGAAAAGTAATTTATTTTTCTGATCCAGAGGAAAGAAGAAAGAATTAAGGCAACCAAGACAGATACCAGGACATCATTTAAAATTCCAGGACATCATTTTAGACCCTGGCAAATCATTCTTCAGATGCTACTGAGTAAGAAGAGTATGATGATAACCTGTTTCTCTGACATAAACTAGAATGCCAACAACAGTGAATTCACCTGTATGCCCCCGTTTTCTGTCTGCATGAGCAAATAGACATTGAATGCATTACAAACAGTCCTCCAGTTTCAGGCAGTTGGGCCGCCCAGTGTGAAATCACAAAATTAGGTAAACACGATAGATTGATGTTGAGGACTTTTAGGGTGAATGAGATCTTCTAGTTTATACATGAGACAGCCAGGTAAATTAATAAGGGAAATTGCCAATCATTTGTACATGCCAGCATCAGCAGGCGTCTCAGCAAAACTGCCGGTGAAAGGTCACAGCTGATCTGCCACTGAGACGACCAGCAGCCAAGCTAAAAATTATTCATTTTCAGACATTGTTTAGGTACTTTGTTTGCCATGGAGGCAGAAGACCTTCTTTTTCTTCTTCTTTTTCTTTTTTTTTAGCAGGCAGAAGCAATAAATCAGCTAGTTTAAGAAGACCCAGCTAGCCCAACACAGATCGATTTCACGGGGAAGTCGATGGGCTGCTAATAGAATTACAACTACCTGTCAAAATAGGGAAAACATATCTGTGACAGTGACAAAGGGCAAATCAATTGAAGAAGTGTTGTGGGCTCTCTTTTCCTTTTTTTTGGAGACATAGATGCAAAGTATATGTGTGTCTTTCAAAGCCTGCAACTGTGAAAAACAGCAATATGTTTATCCCTTTACAGGAGCCACCAGTCCTGCCATACTGAATTCTGTGGTCGCTTTGTTTCTACTGCAATGACTAAGCTACTCCTGTAACACAAAGCTAAAGAGCCACATCCAGAGCTAGTTGAGCTGTTTCTCATGTATTAAGAAAGCTATTTAAATAGGTTTTATTAACAGCTGTAATAATTTGCTCCAGGTGAAAAACCTTGGCGCATTTTGTTTACCACAAACTGTTTTTTTTTTCAATTATGCACACAAGCTTGCCAGTTTCAGGTGGTTTTTAGTGTTTGTACAGCTCAAGCAGAAAATCAGTTACAACAATGTTGTTGGCTCAGAAATTATGTTATAATTTGCAATAATTAGATAAAAATTGAGTTATTGAACAGTGGAAAGTTGCCGTTTTGCTGCAACACTACTCTGGTGCCTGCATAGCATGCATGTAACCTGTGCCCTTAGTACGTTACATATCTACATTAGAGGTCAGAAAAGTTGTATGTAGTTAAAAAAGTGACTAACTAAAATATGTACATACTTATTGATGCAACAGTTTGTGATGATCCTGCAGATGTCATGGTTGACTACTGAAGTTGTGAGACTTTTACCAAGTCATTCCAGCACAGGCTTCTGCTCTGCTTGTACAGCTCCAAAATAATGAAGAAGTACTACAGGAAAATAAGTAGAGTGTCACTGCTTATTCTCCTCTCACTGCAGCTGTTCCTGGGTCTAAAGCTGCCTCTGACTTTCTACAGAGAAGGCCACATATCTATATGAATTTTGTATATATGTGTGAACGACAACTTGGAACAAAAGTGTAATCAAAATTAATTATCTGGGAATCTTCCTCTTATCCCATAGAAAGAAGTATAAGTCCTTTTGTTTCGTTTCTTAGAGCATACCAGTTTGAACAATGATTAGGTGCCAGAAAACTGTACTGCTAAAATTAAAAAAGCAAACAGTTTTATTCTCCAAAATTTACTTATGCAGTTTCTTTCAAAAATATGTATATACACGCACACATACATGTATACATGTGTATGCCACACACTTACAGAAGTAATGAAAGCATCATTTAGAGCTATACTGCCTTGTTAAATAACCTGAAGAACAGTTGAGATGATGTATTTTGCAGTGCTACCTGTGTACAGGTCCAAATTGCGACAATTGGAAGTATCATGTACAACTAAACTGGGGAAAGTTCCTCAAAGTCAATTGAATTTGCATTTAAATAGATGATAAAGCTTCCATTGACCCCCAAGGAGAACAGGATTTCATACAGTGCAATTAAACCAGAGTGTAAGAAGAGTCAGGGACAAAATTCTCAGTCCTGAATATCTTGCTTTTCTTGCATTTCTTTGCTTGTTTTGCCTAAACAAAATCAGAGCCCAGCTGTGCTCTCTATCATATGCTGTAACTTCTGTCGACTTTGTTGGGTCCTTCAGGCTTACACGAGCATGGCAACAACGTCTCTGGAGGCAGAACTGTGTTTTAAATTCTTTGGAGCAAGGAATAAACCATAACATTAATCTTTTTGTAGAGTATTCTATGCATTTTTAACACTGTGATTTTTAATAGATAGTAATAATAGCAATTTTGAAGTACCCTGCAGATTCTAGTAAAGGACTTTCCTTCAGAAACACTATCCCCTGCTGCTAGTTTGCAAATCTTCTAATTCGTTGCCACATGGAGTGTCCTATGTGTGCAACATTTTTTTACTTCAAAACAGATAAAGCTGTGTGTTCTACCAACAAAGGTTCCCTGACAGCATGTTGCCATTTCTCCTGTGTGGGACTACAGCTACCTTAAATAATTTCCAAATGATGGTAGTGGACAGTTTAAAATCATAAGTCATTTATTTAAATTAAGCATTTAGATTAGCCATCTGTATTTCAGAGCTTATCGATCTGTACAAAACCAGTATATTTTTCCCAAATGGTGTTTTCATGAGGTGGGTTATTCAGTGAGTCACAGTATTCCTCAGAAAGTCACATCATCCTTAAGTTATATATATCTGAGAGAAGCGTCTTCCCATCCCCGGCATGAGGTGGATGTGGATCTTTGTGCTGTATGGACCTCAGGAGCCCAGCGGGAAGCGACTGGGCTGGTGGTTCACAGCTCCTACAGCGGGGAAAACAACGGGGAAGCTATTGCTGAAGCTCTCGGAACAAAAGGCATGAACTTGAATTCAAGCACTGAGTGATGACAGAGTTAAGTGTCTCTCTGCCATAGACCATGGCTCTTTCTGGAGCCTTACTCGCTTCAAAAGTAGTGGGAAAGCTCCAGGAAAGAGGGCAGATGTTCCCATTGTTCGTTTCAAACAGATCTATAAAAACCTGGGTAGCCAAAAAGGGTTTTACAACAGCTTTGTAATGAAAACTCAGAAAAGAACAAGCAGCTAGGGCTTTGTCATCATGACTTCAGAGTGCCTCCGGTTTGTGCAGCCCGATTTGAATTGCATATGCCACTTTAACTTTGATCGATAGTTTATAAAGTAAGGCTTAAAACTCAAAGCCTTAAGTGGGAGAGTTGCCATGAACTTTTAATGTCTCACAAATACAAAAGCTTGAGGGAGGGTTTGTGTCTCCAGAAGTGCCAGAAAACCCAGTTGTATGTGTCTGAGGAAAATGCTTGGAGGAACAGGTTATGGAAACAGCATATCTTAAAATATTAGCACAACAGATACCCTACCACCACAGGTCTGTGCCTTAAAAACTTGGCATCTTTGTGCTGCGTTGTACCTGGGAGAGAAAGCTACCAGGGACAGAATGTGTAAGCACTGCTTTCTGCTCAGCATTGAATCACTCCTGTGGTTGTGTTTGGCTCACTTTTCTAAACTATGTGCTTTAATATGCGTTATGGACACTCTACTGACAAAGGTATTCACTTTTCTTAAATAGAATTTCAGTGAAATATGTCTTGAGAGGATATATGAGCCTTTTAAGGCAGGAGCAAGTATTAGTTACTATAGAAGCCTAGAAAATATTTGTTCAGTGCTCTCTTAAGCATGCAGCCTGAATGCCTCGCAAACACCGTGTCACCATTATAAATTAAGCAGAGACAAAGTGCCTGACTGACTTCTGTCGTTCCAGTTTGGTACACAAAGTCCTGCAAACTCCAGAGCTTTTCCATAGCATCACGTCAGTGTAACACACTGGAAAATCACATTGGAGGGGTATTCCTGGTTGGTTTATTAGCACTTTTGAGAAAGGGTCATGGTTCTGCCCCTTTTGAAGATTGTACTTACTAGATACTGTTTTAAAAGGGCTAATATTTTAACATTTTGCTTTAGCACGTATAGCATATACTGAAAATACTCTAAACTACCAAGGGTAAAAAACACTGAATCATCTCTTAAAAAACATCTTTGGAGCCCATCCTTGCACCGTTCAAGCCCCTGAGTGGTTAAGGCAGCGTCTGACTCTCTGGGGTACTCGACACTTGCAGTGCAGTGCTGCCAGAACTGCAGATTTCCACTGCATTTTAAAGGAGCTGAAGAGCATTGTGTCTCCTCCGTGTTGGCATTTGACAGGTGATGTAAAATGACCCTAAGCGTTAAATAATGTAAAGTATATCTGAAGGGTCTTAGGCATCTTATCTGCACATTCAGCTTTTGGTCATTTCATTGCAATTTTCAGATGAAAAGAAAATTAAAGAAGGTGAAAGAAAATGAGGAAAACATTAATTTGATACTATATTGTTCAGTTTTAGTGCTACTTACTGTGAAAAAAACCTCACATTCCACTCAAATAAAATTTAAGACAAGCAAAAAGTTTCAAAATTTGAACAAAAATAAAGTGCTCCTTCCAAAAAAAGCTCAGGCCCAAAACAAGGCAAAATCATTCTAATTAATATAGTTTAAGGCCTACCCGCAACATGGAGGATTTATCTTCTGTAAAGCTTTCACTTTAATTCATTAGTTCCTTCATAGAGTTATAAACTGCACTGACTGTTACGGAGCTCTTGAGCAGATGTGATACAAGAGCGCCTTTTGATTTTTTTTTTTTAAACTCAAAGAGTAATGACACTGCAATATCATGCGGTGAAGGAGCAATAATTTGATAAACATTGACTTTCCATTAGATTAGAGCAATTAATCTGATTCTAATTTAGCTGAAACATTACCATACTGGAATCCCTAGAGCCCGATGAATAATCTCTAAACACATTGACACACTCAGCAGACAAACATTATCTCCACTCTTACTGTTATTCCATATGGTCTCCTCCCATTCTGATGGAGGGCACCCTGCTGTTTCAATCAAATAAATGTCAATTATCTGAGATAGATTTTTTAGTTCACGAGCGCAGGCTTACAATTCGGCAACAGCGGCTGTGAAACAATTGTCTGCAGTTCTCCCCTGATTACTGCTGCATCCTTTTTCAGCTGCAGACCTTGCTGGATTTTTGTCAAACTTTGTTGCATCGTACACAGTTTCAAAGTCTCTCTCTTGAAAATTGTAGGCACAGAAAATCATTTGTACCTGGGGAGAAAGCAGCAAAACATGGAAGAAATGGCAGAAGGTTTTGCCATGTAGACTTCTTTACCCTATTAGTTGGGATGGTCTTTATTGCCTTTTCTATTTGCTACTCTAGCAGGGTGCCAAAACTCTATGTGACTAAAGGCTGCTTAGATGATTTGATAGGATCTTATCCTTCTAAGGCAATGGCTCCCAAGCCTTTTAGCTCCAATAGTTTATGGGCACACTCGCCACTTCTTACAGGCCACCTTGCACTTTTAATTGAAAACACTGTAAAAGAAGACAAGCTGAAAACTGCAATCCCTTGCAAGCCACAGTTTTGACCACTGCTACAAGGTTCAAAGCTTACGCAAAATATCCCTTTGACATGGTAATCAGACTGCTTAGTATATTTGCCTGATGTAAGCCTTGTGGTTACGATGGTGTCTAAGGGGGCGATGTGCAATTCAGGTTGCTTGTTGCCTAATGCCATCAGTAGAGAGAAACAGTCAGAGCACCCAAGGCAGATCCCTGTCAGTGGCGGTCTGAACACAGCACTTTACAGGCTGAAGTCATTATTGTGTTATATCATATATGTCCCCTGTTATTTAGGGTAACAGTTTTCTTTGGTCATGCCATGTTAGGCAAACACACCCGATGGGAAGGAAGGATGGAGAAGGAAGATTTTTTTGAACTGTGCTCTCTTCAGCTTTCAATTGTTTGGATGCTCGAAGTAATGTAGCAGAAGATACTCTCTCTTCATCAAAACACCTTAAACTGTGTCAGATAATCCTATTGCACCTGTTCCAAGGTATGCAGCGTTAGTTGGTTCATCATAGTTGTTTATATAGGTATGCCCCTTTAGAGAGGGAGTCTGTATATCTGTGTTGGAAAGATCACTTGGCAATCTGACATGGAGAAAGTTTTAAAAACTGAAAATTCTGCGATTTTTAAAATGATACTAGGCATTCAGCTTGGCCTAAATGACACGGCCATTGCAAGAATAAAATTTTGTTGAATTGGGCCTGTGATCTGCATGAGAAACTGCTCCTTTGATCCTATGCATGAGCGCCAGTGCAGCATTCCTCTGACTGAGAAAACCTTTGCCTTGAACAAGTCCTTTTAGGTCCAGTAGAATGAGATAGTAAGTACAGTGTGAATGGTTTGTCAGCACCTTTAAATCATGGCCTATTTTGACTCACTCAGGTATAGTATACCTGCTCGTCCCAGCTCTCTTCCTGCTTGCCTTCCTCACCAGATTCTCTTTAGCATTCATTGCATAGACCTGAAATGCTCTAATATCTTACTGCTTAGAAAAAGTTTTATTTTTCAAGATGCTGGCTACCTTCCCTTCTTCCTAAGATCAAACGAACTCCCAGATACTTCAGTCTCTCAGGAGCAAATTTGTTCATCCCCTTTCAATCAGATATTCCTCTTCCCTGGCACAGGCAGCTGCAAACAGAAAGAATCTGTCAATAAAGTGGAGTGATTTCCGTGCAGCAGTTATCCATACATTTCAACAGAGGATAGGTCTTTCAAGCAAAGCCATATGGTTATCAGTTTTTAATCTAGAATTTTAGGCTATCTGTAATTGTATGTTACAGAAATAAAAAGTGTCTCTTACTTTGTATTTGGACATTCTGTCACCATTAATGTGCCAATAAAGGCTTTGCTTGAGGACATTGTGGAACAACACACTTCTGTTAATGTTGCTCAATAAAAGTATTAATGCGATCAATTTGATTTGAAATGTCTCTTGTCTTGTAAAGTATCAGATCATTAACTTTAACAATGTCAGAGAATTCTGACTATCGTATTCAACTAAATTAATGTCCAAGGAATAGCTAAGAACTCTTTTTGCATAATGGAAAGTATTAATGTGCCATAGTGGAAAGCATTAATGTGCTACTGGATGTAAATAAACTGAGCAACCTTCAAATGCTTCAGGAAGGATGTAGGCTTGTACTAATATATGCCATAAAAATGAGGCAATGAGAGACATGAGGCAGAGAAGGAAACAATAATGATTCTTCAACTGAAAGTATGAGATAAAGAAAAATGATACTGAACACCTGAAATTTGCTTGTAATCACAGGGATAAGTTGATTCTCAGAGTTTCAGAGTAAGGCATGTTATATGCTATTGGGAGACAAGAAATAGGGTCAGGAAGTGCACAAAGAAACTTTACAGGTATCTCTGCATTAGCATTTTAGTTCAAATCAGGAGACTACCTCTGAAGTACAAATCTTAGTCTTTCCAGTTTGCAACTTTGGTTCCCATTGTAGAGAGGCCTTGGAGTACATGAAAGTAAATTGGAAGATGCAATCCCAGCTTGCACCTAATTCACTCTGTTTGTGGCTGGTCAAGTCCATAGGAATAGGCTGGAGCTAGTTGGAAATAAAATGCCCTGAAATTTTTATCAAGTGTGTAATGAGTCCTGAACGCTAAATATTTCTCTCAACAAATACACCTTTATTGGGCCTTACTCCTTGCTTGTGTGGACAAAACAGTGAAATATACTGCAGACTCCTTCCCCTGCCCCACACGTGTGTTCTCACCCTAATACACTCTGGCTATATGAACATACATAAATATAGGCCAAGCCAATAGCAGTTGTCCCAATTACATTTGGAAAAGTCAGTATTTTAAGCCTGTTTTTAAGAGCATCTGTGGACGTTCTTGTACTGGCAGATCCAACAGCTGAATTTAATAATGACATGGGGCAGATCCTAGTGCAGACAGTGCGAGTACAGAAGGGGGAACTAAGGGAATAATGGGAACTGAACACGTTATTTTGAACTCCTATGGATGTGCAGTACTTTGGGGTTTTTCATCCTTGCTCTGGTCCTCTGCCTAAAATAAACTCACACACCAGTAATACTGGGAAGTGACTGCCTTAGTGGCAATTCTGCTGAAGAGGACCAAGTGGATACCAAACTGAATAGGAGTTGATAGTGTGGCCTCATCAAAAGGGAGGAGCACGCATGCCGGGTTCGTTAGGAGGAGCATGGCCTGTAGACTGAGCAAAGTTACTCTTCCCCAGTCCACACCGGTGAGGTCGTACCTAGAACAACTTGAAGGCCATTTGCAAAAATGACACAACTGCAGTGCTTCACAGTGGTGGCAGGTCATACAACAAGGGGCAACAGCCAGAGACTGCATTCAGGTTTGTCATTAGGAAAATTTTTTGCTGCAAGTGCAGCACTGGAGCAGGTTACTTAGAAAGATTGTGAATCTCAAATGTTGGGTATTTGCCCACAGCTGGGCAAACCTGATCTAGTACTTGCGGTGGTCCTGCTTCAAGTGAGATGTTGGACAAGGTGACCTCTGAGGGTCCCTTCCAACCAACACTGATATGACTGTAGAAGTCCGTGAACCAGACTTAAGTGCATATGAGGGGAATGACACGACAAGTAGATTTGTTAACTAGCACATTTGGCTTGGCCTAGCTTTGCAGAAGGTCATGGGTAGCTTAACCTGTGTCACTCACTGGGACACCAGAATTCTGTAGCAGTTACCTGGGGAGAGTCTGCCTCTTTGCACCGAAGATTTCTTAGCAACGAGCGGGGATAAAACCAAGGCGAAGAAAATAGGGAGAGCGCCTTGGGGAACCTGACCTACCATTGCCAAGAGGAAGGGGAGAAACGGTAATTGCTTCTTGAACGAGGCCCCTCATTCTCCCACCCAGAAGTAGCTGCTGCCATGCATGTTTCCAGCTGTAGTGATTTCCACCCTGGCAGCCTGCTGCCTGAGGCACCTGCCTACCTCACCTCACGTTGATGGCTAGCTCTGTTCAGGACTTGCAAACTTGCTCCAGGGAACAGAGCAGCTGTACTCGAATTATTGAGCAGACGTCTTCACCTCCACCTCAATAGTGAAGGCTTGCTTGTTCCTCCCCGTGGGGTGACTCAGTGGTACAGGTTAGGAGCAGAGACAGGTGTCAGCATGGCCTTAAATCAGAAATCTAAATTTTCACAGCTTTACTGAGATACTGGGAGACAAAGGCACAAGCTGGCCTCAGAAATGTCACACATATGGAACGGCAACTAGATGTGACCCACAGAGGCATAGCTGAGCAGGTGTCTGCTTAAAAAGCAGCTGCGTGGGTTATGGCTTTTCTTCACTGCCTATGTCAGTTTTCTCATCCAAAGTCAATGGGATCAGTGGCATTGAAATTACTGGGTACATTGTTTCAGCTCTGATTTGAAAATTAAAACTTTTATAATTAAAACATTTATCTTTCAAAATACAGTTTTTTCCAAAGTTTGACTTTTATTGATGATAATTTTGGTTAACATCACAATTTAGATTAATTTTCTTAGAAATCAGTGACTTTTTTTGTTTCTGAGTTCCTTTCTGATAGTTTTAGTGACGCAAAAGAAACTTTCTGTGTTGTGGGACTGAAGACAACAGTCTGTTAGTGAATGGTAGATATGACCTATGGCTTTAGGAGTCTAAATGGATTTTTTTCCCCTGCTCTGTTTTCAAGATGTGACAAAATTACTAGGTAGCCTGTGTACCCAAAGTCAGAAATACACTGAGAGCTGAATACTGTCAACAATACCAGAGAAGCCTGATTTTAACTCCATTGCAACACAGCAGAGTTCTGCTTTCATGGTGCATTAATTCAACACCTGCAGGCACTCTCTTTCCTTGCTGAAATTACAGGCTGTCGAGCGAGTAGTTAAAGCTTTGGACTGGAGTCTGGAGTAACGTTATGCGGTCTTTATTGATCTGCACAGGGCCAGGTCCTAATAGCGTGATGTAACTTACAGGTGCTCCCGCATGTTGCCTAAAAGGGAGACAAAGGATGAAACATAGCAGAGATGTTTTACTGACATGTTCAGTTTTTAGAGTTCTTCACCTTTAGCCCGACACATTTAAAATGGTAGTTTCTTTAAATTCAAAACCATGGTGCTGGAAAATGATCAGTATTCAAATCTGTTTATTTACTTACCAGTTGAAAGTATAATTTAAAAGCCACCTCAGCCTCTCAAAAAAGATTTTGAAGCACAGGACCACATGAATCACAGAAAAAACAAACCAAAAGCTTTGCTTTTGTTGTGTGCATTAATACATTAAATTAGAAGCATTAGAGAAGCTTAATTTAATTTGAAAGTAGGCAGTTGACAGCATTGTTTGGCTGTCGGACTATTGAACCACTCTGGTTCCTGTGCTGGTGGGGAGGGGCTGGAAGTAACAGAGAGGCTGGAGGGGAGGCCATGAATAAAAAAGACATTTATTTTAGTATCCTGGGTAAATGTTTAACAGTCATTATGAGGCTGCTGTGGGGCACGTTAATACGCTCCAATAGGCAATGTGTTGTTGTTGTTTCTTTGGTTTCCCTAACATGGCAGTTGCGTTATAAGGTCTCTGCCCTGCAGAGTAGAAAACAGGGATGTTTCTGAACTCGGTGGAAAGCAAGAGCTGCTGGCTCCTACCGAGGGGGGATCCCACTCCTGCCCTGTGTCTGGAGCAGCGGTGGGCTCCCGAAGTGCCCCGTGCTGCAGTGAGTTTTGTCTCTTGGCTGCTTTCTCACCTTCAGGCAGACGGCGGCTCTCAAGGCACTGTGCTTCACCAGAGCCTTGAAATGAGAGCTGCTGCATCACTGGCCGTGGGTGCTTGGTGGTATCTGGTCTCTGTGGTGGAAGATCATAACCTGCTGATGTTTGCAGTGAGACAGTTACCTGAAAGTCTCAATGCTGTTCAGTTTATCAATGGAGGTATGCATGTAGCTGCACATACTCTTCTACTCTGAGCATTGAACAACCTGCATAGACATAATGGGGACCAGTTGTAGGTTGTAAATTTAGGACATAAAAAACCAGACTGTAAGAGCACTGAATGGGGTTGTACCATATGTCTCTCTAGCTCTCTGTCCTGTCCCTGATGACTGTCAAAAGGAGATGTCTAGGAAAGACTATAAAAACAGGGTGCGTGATACATGGTACTTCCCTGGGTACTCTCCCTGCTTTCAGTCATTTGCAGCTCAGAGACTTCCTGACCTGGAGATGTTTATTTGAATTTATAGCCTGCAAGTATTTCTGATCTGTGAACTTGCCCTGCCTCTCCTTGAATCCATGTATGCTTTTAGCATCTGCAACATCCTGTGGCATGGAGTTCATCAAATGCATGTGCTTTTCTAAGGTCACAGCCTCCGAGGTCAGGCTGACTCCTCGAGTCAACAGGATTCAGTCCCCCATTGCCATCGCAGCAGGATTGGTCTCCGAAAACAGCTCTTCTTCAGTACCCTCTCTCTGTACCTGTTAATACATGTTAATATTGATTAATGCACCCACCACATATGGTGTAGGCACTTGTCTTACTCCCCATCCACCCAGGATACACATTAATCAACAATACAGCGTGGTATAGTATGTCATGTCTCATTGCTTAAACATTTTCCTACTCCCTTATGTTGTTTTTAAATTGAAGAAAACTAAGTTCTCAGACAGAAGTAATAGATCAGTATAACTGGATTTGTCTTAATACACCCCAGATGAATTTGCCCAGAAGAATTTCATGGAAATACAAATAGTTTCAGCATACAAAATTTTTTTTGAGGAGTTATATCACTGAAGATTGCTTCCTGCAACTGCAGTAAAAACCAAAATGGCCCTTTGTTCTGTTCCCGTGTCTCCCACAAGATATTCTTTCTCTCCCTCCCCTGCCCCATCAAAAAAAAAAAAATAAATTAGATTACTGGCTTCAGCATGTCAGCTTCCCAAACTTCTAGTTTCCCAAACAGTGTCGTGTTAATAGGTTATGGGCTAAGCACCACCCTGCTGTAGCTTAGTTCAGTTGAGCGCGATGATGGTGGCATTCAGTTTCCCCGATGTTAGTCACCAGAAGTCAGGTGCCTGGTCTGAGCCGCTGGCTCTGTAGTGGACACAGAGCAATGGGTGCCTCCTGAGAAAGATTTATTTTACCCTGTGGTAGGTGTTTAAAATCAACTTCTAGAGATGTCTTTCTAGACATCTAGATTGGACCTGGAGCTTAGAGAGCAAAGCAGCGTGATGGAGAATTATTTCAGTTGTATTTGGTATAACAGGCTCCAAATATATAAATATTCACATTCTGTAGACATAGAAAAATTGAAAAAAAGAGGTTTTCATAGAAGTGTAATGCACAGAACACAAGCCAAAAGGGCTCACGGGGCAAACAGCAGGTCATTCCAGTGTGAATGTTTACTGGTGTGAATTGCTCTGTTACATGCTATATGACTAATTCATATGTCTAACTGATCGCTAAATCAATATTGTTGCTGATCTTAGTGTAAAGTGAGGAGCTACTCCCTGAGACCAGGAAGTAGCGGAAACTATCCCATAATTGATGTATTTACTTGGTGTGCCAGTGACAATAATGAAAGAGCAAAAGAGCTGAAGATGATCACCAGAGGTTTTGCACTCTGTTTTGTGCGGTCTGACCTGCCTCTAGGGTATAAAAAGTTTCTTTTACATTAGTTTCTGAGATGATGGACACAACTGTGTCTTTTATTACTTAAGAAATTTCTGAGTTCATACACAGCCTAGTAATAACATGCTCTATTTTAATGTGCTTACACAAAATGACCAAGTTATTATTGCTCATGCAGTCCTTACCATACCATTTTATCACTTCTGAATGCAAATTCCATGGTCTATTAACGTAGTTTTTGAAAATTTTTTAAAATTCTGTCAAATGAGCCCACAGCTTCCTTGGTGGTTTTATGTTCTGGATGTGTGAAGACCATTATCAATATGCCTTGCAGATTATTGGTACTGTATGAATACCAGGTAGAAGCGATGATGTTCTTACATTGACTGTATATCAGCTGCAGTGAAATGATGGATACAGTCAGCCCTTCTGAGCATTGAAATGTAGCTTGTGATGCAAAGAGTAAGTCCAGAATAATTTTGATGCAGGAAGTATTTTGATGCGTAATCGAGAGCTTTTTCACAGAAGGATACTTTCCAGAGTATTTATGGAGTGCCTCACATCTTTAAGCAACTGTACAAACAATAAATAATCCTCCTCATCAGTGTCACTACATCTTATTGAATAAGTCCCCAGGGCACTATAAATAAAGATTATCTTGCGACCATCAATAACAAACAGAGGAAGAAGGATTTCTTCACTGACTTTTATGAAGTTTTCAGTAGTGTTTTGATTTGGTTCAGCATTTCTGATAGTGGTGTATTGTTTGCCTGCCTGCCTGAGATGTTCAAAGGCAAGCAGGTTTGTTAGGGTTACAAATCCCACAAGGTTCTGAAGGACTTCAGGAGCTTGCTGGGCTGTTTGGTAACTTCACTGCATTCCACTGCTCTCCAGGGTACATTTGAAACTGTACTTGCCTTGAAACCTGTGTCAGGACTGTCCCTAGGCATGCCTACGAGGGAAAACAGGCCAGCCTGCTCTTACTCTAACCAAAGATTGCTCACTCACTTTCAGGACAGCTTGTATGACTTTTAGTATTAGGCAGCATAAATTTGTGTCTGGTTACCCTCACCTACTTAGACACCCAATGTCTCTAGCTAAGGATACAAGCCCTCATCAATGTGTAATACATACAGATCCAAATGTTAAACTATTATTCATTACAAGGTCCCCATGAGGTAAGAAACTACTGTAATCATAATTTTACAGGTAAGAAACCGAGGCTCAGGGGCGAGATTGTTAAAGATACTTTCATATCTTTTTGATATACATAGAATGAAGGTCTCCGAATGCTAGTGAAACGCTTAGCATAAGAGACATACTTAATTCCACTTGAAGGAGCCTGTTGGACAATGTCAGGTAATGACCTGTCCTTACTAGATATCTGAGATCAACTTTATTATCCCTTTCTTGCCTTCAGTTTAAATCAATTGGAAGGAAGGGAGGGAAACTTGTTGAGTAAAAAAATAAACGTTAATTATAAATCCATTATTATTCCTCTTAACTTATTTTTTCTTTGGTCTGCAGATGCCTTCTTGCACTTACCAGTGAAAAAGCTGAGAACCGACCATCTTCTGTGAGCACCTTTTTGCTTCAGGGCAGGGGGTGATACAAGAGGTGGGGGCAATTTTCAAGAATGAATAAGAAGCTTTGGGCTCAAGTCACGTTGGACCCCCCAGGTGCCTAAATCGCTTTGGAAGTGGGACTTGGGGGTATGAGCGTCAACTGAAATGGGTGAGGCTTTGCTGCCTCAGGCCTCTTTCAGAATTTGCTATTTCTGTGACAGTGATTAGTGAATTACATCTTAAACAACTCTGAACTGCCTTAGTTTTCAGATCTATATATTTAAATGAGCTAAAGTTATTTGCTTTGACAAGCCACAGCAGCTTTTCAGTGGCAATCCTGGCAATGGCCATAGCAGCTGTAGAAAGAAGGGTTATAATCAACCTCTGCGAATAGCACCACTGGCTCCTGAATTGGCTTCCAGTTACTTTGCAGATCAATCCTTCTGAAAAAGCCTGAGTCTTATGCATTTTTTTGAAATGCTGAAATTTGACATTTAAGAGTATAAAGGCAGATAGGCAGTGCCTCCTGCTTCACCGAGAGTGGAAGTTCAGGGTGCGTGGTGCAGAGACCCATACTAGCACGCTAAGACTCCAATCAGAGCTGACCCAATTGGAAAAATTAATTTGACGTCAGCTAGTAAGTGATGCTGACATTTTGAGATCATCAGTTTACGTGCAACGGGGAGCTGCGCGTAATGTGATCAAGGCAGATTAATTTGGGCCAAATTTGCCCTCTGTTTTGAGGACATCTAGTACGGCAGAATAACAGCCAGTGAACCAACCTGCACAACAGATCCTTTGTACATCAATGGGAACTACTGTTCCCTTCAGTGGAAGTCCTCTTGTGCAGGTTATGTGACAGCCAGGGTTTTGGTGTCAGACATGGATGCTGGGATGTTTCTTCCTGGTGACCACCCTCTCTTATCCCTCTCTGTACTCCAGCTGAGCTGCAGCCAGTCAGCAAGAGCTATCCATCCTTTTTCCTTCTCCCACCTCTCTGCCCAGGTCTTCCCTACCACTGGTGCTGTGTAGGAAAAGAGGCCTACCTTTCATGCTACTTCAGTAAGTAAATACAGAGGAGGAAAAATCAAAATTTCTAGAAGACCAAGTAATTTCTGAGTCATATTTGCAAATATTTTTTACCTGTCCTGATTTCCTTACTTGTTCCTGTGGTTCACTCACTCACTGGTGATGAAGGCCCTTATTACATTGATGGAAATTGTGGTTTGGCTTTTTAGGATCATGCATGCTGGTGATCTCTGTGAAAGGCTTTCTCTGGTCCTACCTGAGCGGTGACTTTGAGGTACCATGACTGAATCTCCAACCCCTGCCCAGCAGCATGCTTTGAGCAACACTTTGCCATTCCTGTCACTGGGACATGGTACTTATTCTGTTTCATCTTTATTTGTAAGTTCCTTGTGATGGAGTATTTTGTTTCGCAGCTGTGGTGCATGCAAGAGAAACTCAGAGCTCAAACAAAGGAGAAAACTGAAAAAAACACTCAAAGATATCAATCAGAGAAGACATGAGTAAGAGGTGAGTTGTAGATTTCCACATTCAGAGGACACTGCTTGCCTTGTACCTTTCAAACTTGTTACTGCAGCTGCTGATCCAAGCAGTATTTCTGGAGATTCTCATTAGGGCTCTCCTACCCAAAATCAGTGAACTGCCTGTATCATACAGCACAAGGACTAAACCCACCTTTGCACTGCATATACTAAAAATGTGACTGAAATGTTATCCGTTCATAAGAGAGCAAAGGAATCAATCAAATAGCCTGTGCAGGATCTAGTTTGATATAAACTCCTTCCATGACCTTTGTGTCATGAAAATCTGACACTTCGGAGAGAAATAACCCAAAATGTTTCATAAACATTTGTAGACATTAATACGCAGCATAACTTTTCAAGGGCTCCAAACATCAGCCAGTCCCTTTGCCTTTTATTACCTTTGAAGGAGAATTTTATAGTAGGCTTTTACTTCTAAATTGACAATATTTTTTAAAGAGAAAACAAAGCAAAACACGGGCAGAAACACTAGGTCTAGAAATGTTATGATTTGTTGCAACAGCAAAGACCTCCTGTGCTTTAGCAGAAGCCCATGTTGGGCTGTTACGCTCCATGTTTTTGTCATGCTTTGTCTCTCTCTGTTTAAATTAAATCCCAAAGCTACTGTTGGGTCGATTTCTAGTAGAGCAGAAGTGGCATAAAGCCAGTTTTTCTTGGTTGAGAAAATATGTTCCCTCTGTGATAGTGTCTTTTAAAAAAGACACTATCAGTAAAGTAATCAGTAAAGTACGAAACATCAAGGTAGATCCAACAGTCACACCAGAGAGTCTATTCATGTATAGGAAACCCACCTGCTTCTCATAACACCACCATAATAGACTGTGGATATTTTTTGTTTTTAATTTTATGCCAGCATGAGCTCTGCTCTCCATATACAATATAGCACTCTTTGTACAGACAAAGTGGAAATGACATCTGTCCAAATACACTGGCTCAATGAGCCTTGGTTTTGATGACCTTATGCCTTTTTGGTCTTCTGTTTTAACTGTGGTACTTTTATTGTTGGCTTTGAAGCAGTTAAATGCAGTCTGAAAGCCTTTTCTTATTTCCTGCTTTTTTTTTTTTTTTTCTTCCTCTTTTTTTCTTCTCATTGTAGAAAAAATACTGACTATGTCAAGGACAAACACTTAGGTTATGGATTTTTTTCTTTTCTATTACTATTTTTATTACAAAGCAGCCCTGAAGACCTTTTAATTCTCTTGATTGTTTAAAGAGGTTTCATGAAAACATGACATCTCAGATGTAGAGATAGATATAATTGAGTGCAAAATTCTGTTTGCCAGGACTCTACTACAGTACAATCCTAAGGAATTCAACAAAATGGAAAGGGTCAGTAAGGGTTTAGTGGAATTTGATAGGAGGCCCCATACAAATATCCAGATGAAACTATAGCCAATTATTCTGTGCTGGATATTATACCCTGATGAAAATAAAATACCTGAGTTTAATCTTTCATTCAGAGTAAAGATTTGTAGTATAATGACCTGATTTAGCTGAAAAAAGGAAAAAAATGAGTAAGTCTGACAGCTGAGAACAGAAGGGGGATTAATCTCAAAAGTTACTGGTCTTTGTTTCCCATCTTTTCATTATTGTGCAATCAGAGCAAGGAAAGAACTAGCTGCCCTGACACAGCTCTAATTGCATTGCTCAGAGAAAGGGGAAGCATGGTGGAGAGAGATTTTCCATTATTTACAGACAGAGGAACTGACAAGAAAACGGAGAGAAACGGAGCCAGTCGGTCCACCTCTCAGTCTGCCTGGGGCTTAGGGCAGCAGCAGGCTAACAGTGCCTGCATTCATCACCAGGCGCAGCAAGGACAGCTGCAGGGAGGTACGGCAGGGTGGGATGTCTCACAAGGTGCAGTAAGCCTACTGAATGCACAATTATCCCACTTTTCAGTCTAACATTTGACCTCCAGTGCACCTGAGAAGAGAAGAAGGAGAGCGATGATGCTGTGGAGTACATTAGAGTGCTGTCTGCTCTTCTGATCTCTTTGACGGTGCCTCATCTTGGCATGTGACGTGATGCCAGCTCTCAATCCACTTGTGCAAGTTTGCAACCACCAGTTCCACTACGCATCACTAAATGCCGGTGGTTGCAGCAAGGCAGACTGCTGTGCAGCTACCTGCTCCAGCTGACCGGGATTGCACTTGAAAGTGCCACAACATACCTTGCACTTCTTACGCCAGCTGTTTGAATTAATGCTTGAGTTACCACATTCTCGATAATCACCATGTTAAAGTAGCAAGGGACAGAAAGGCTAGCAAGAAAACTTTTCCATAAGTATGTTAGAAGCAAGAGAAAGAGCAAGGAGAAAACTGGATTCACTATTGCAAGAATAATAAAATAAGCTGCCAAAAGATGAGATTGAGATGGTTGACATATTTAGTGGCTTTATTTTATGTCGGTCTTCACTAAAGTGATCAGCTGTGCTCATAAATTTAGCAAAGCTAACCTCAGAAGAAACTAAGAAGAAAGGAGATTAGCCGTTTAGAGAATATGTAGCTCTTGGATTTTTCAGGAAGAAAACAGGTTTCATGTCTTGGGAAATTCACTGTAATGTGAAGCTTGGGAGAAGCAACCTTGCAGCTATTAGTAGTTATCTTTGATAATTCCTGGAAAATGCATAGGCTTCCAGAAGACTGGAAAAGAGAAACCACAGTGTCTGCCTTTGAAAAAGGGTGACAGGAGGAACTAAAAATCGTCAAGTGGTCTGCTTAGCTTTGATTTCTGGAATAATATTGGAACAAATATTCAAAATCTTTCTAAACACCTGGAAAATAATAAGGAAATGAGTTAACAGCCATTATGGATTTGCCAGGAGCAAATTATGTCAGTCATCTAATTTCTTTCTGGAACTAAATAATAACTGCCCTTATGGATAGGGAAGAAACAGGCAACGACACGCCGCTTTCTCCTGATAAATTCCGTTATTATCTCTCATGACATTTTATAAACTAGCTAGGAAAGCACTCTAGATTTAATTATCATAAGACTAGTGTGACACTGGAAAACTGTATTGAGAAAGTAGTTGTCAAAATCTCACTATCACTTCTCAGTATTTTCATGAACTTTCAGATGATACCAGCATTTAAGGAGCATGCTGGAGGACAGGATTAGACTTCTGAAAGAGTTTGACAAGTTAAAGGTGCAGTGTAAGGCAGCACAATGCAGTTCAACAAGAAAAGTTTCAAGATATTAGGCTTGGACAGGAATAATCTTCTTACGTCAATGCAGAGAGAGACTAAGAGGTTGGGGAATTGAATATTCTCCTCATTGGAGAATAAGAGGTGAGGCTGGATCTCCGGTCACAGTGAATCACATACTGAACAGGATTTCAAAATGTAATTTTGTTGTGAGTTAATAGGATAGTTACACAGCAGTATTACCTGTAGGGTATGTGAAATCATCTCCTGCTCTGTTAAGTTTTGGTAGAGGCTTGTTTGGAATATGATGCCCGGTTTTGGGTACTAACTGTTGAGAAATACCGGGCTCAAGTGAAGAGATTGCTGAAAACAGTAATTATAGGAGTAGAAAATGTGATTTATGAAGAAAGTCTTAAGAAATTGGCATGGTTAAGTAAAGAAAGGAGAATATTAGTGGGAAACATAACAGTCTTTGTGCAACTTAAAGAATGGCAGAAACAGTTCCCTTCGCATTCTACTGATAGAACAAGAAATAACAGGCTTTAATTGGAGCAATGAGGATTCATGTTGAAAGATAGGAATAAAGTAATAAAAGCAAAGACAGGAAAACTGTAGCACAAGCTGTGAAGGGCTGTAGGATCTCCACCTGAGGAACTCCTCTCTCGGGCATGACTTGGGTATAGTTCAGTGGGGAGAATGATTAAATGTACTCTTGAGGTCACTTCCAGTCTGATTTTCTTTAACTTTTTGCTGAGTCTATTTGTGTTTTCCTTTCAAGGTGAGCTTTATCCTCAAGAGTGACTGTGAAGTGAAACTCATGTTATTTAGCAGAAGATTTAATGGACTCTATATCCACTTAGGTGCTCAAATATGTGCTTGTGATCACTTCTTACAAGCTCAAAATGGGCTTTTTGCATCCTGTGTGAGCCTGTGGTGCTGGATGAACCTAGCAGGTAGATTTCAAAATACTCCTGCCCTACTTGCAAATACTTAACAAGTCTGATGAGTTTTATTGTACACGTGAGGTAGTTCTCAATGAGTTAGAAGTCAGTCATACTATTTTAAAAAATGTTGACTGTTTTAGAAAAACTCACACTTTGGCTCATCTTGAGACACCCAGTTGCCTTAAACGAGGCCCTACAGCAAAATGGTGTATGAAATTGGTTGCCACTTTAGTAAGTGTTGCCTTTACTCACTGTAGTTCACCTTCCAGAAGAAAACTTCAACTGTCCTCACTATAACCTTCCTACTCTTACACTTGTAGGCTACGAATACATTGGCATCCAGCCTATGATCCAAAAGGTTTTCTTGTTAATAAGTTTTCCTGTTAAATTTCAGGGTTGTAAGGTCAGATTCCAAACAGTTGGGAGTTTTTCTGTTCCATCAGAAGACTCTGAGCTCTGTTATTAAGATTGTTGATTTTGGCTTATAATTGCAATCAAAGCTGAATAATTAAAAAAAGCAGCAGTGGTTCAAAATGACTACCAGTTGTAATTACAAATCAAAATCAACAATCCTACAGCCTGCTGGCACCATCAGCTTTTCTCTGCTCGCTGCAACTGTACTTCCCCCGTCTCCTCTTCTCACTCAGCACTGGACACCTTCCACTTGCTGCTTGACCCCCTTGCAGGGCATCAGGGCTGGGATCTTACAGGGGGCTGTTGTTAGCAGGATGTCTCCTGTTAGAGGCATTCTGCCCATGTGTATGGGTTTTGTCATCTCTTCTCTCAAGAACGTGTCATATGAAGAATGTCTCTTGTTGAAGGAAACATCAGGTAACCAACTGCATTGATCAAAAAAACTTTTATTATTGTTTGTTAACCTGACAGCTGGAAGACTGATTCTCAGTTAACAGTTCTAATTTCTGTTATTGTGTATCTAACTCCTTGAAAAGAATTCAGATTTCTCATTTAATAACTTGAAAATATTCTTTTTTGCCTATGTGTCATACCCTGGATTTGCATAATGCGATTTGAAAGCATGTCCAGAGGTAAAGAACCCCTAAAATAACCTAGATTATGTTGAAGGAGACAAGGAGACATTAACATATAGAAGCCAAAAGAAGGTGAAGAATAGCTTTTTCATAGCTATTAAATATTCTGCAAGTTTACAATATCATCTGGTATGACATTTCATCATCGGCTACAGAGGCAAAACAATTATAGCATAGGACATTACAAACAAATAAGCCCAAAGTATAAATACAGAAGAAAAAGGAAGATAGTTTTGAATATTATTAATCACACTGGTCAGGGACCAGAGTGTAACCTCCTTCAGCTGCCCAAGTATCCCATTCCTAGGCCTGTACCTAGTTGTAGGTTCAATTTTCTGCTTTCTCAAAAAAAAAAGTTGTACTGGTTTCCAGTGATTTTTCACTAACTGGTGATGTAAGAGAAAGTATGTACTTTTAATCATGTTTAAATTCTTGCAGAAATGTTCAGGAGAATGAATTGACTGGAAAACCACTTAGATTTTCTGACATTCAGTCCCATGGATTTCAGTACTGCTAATGAAGAAGCTGCTCACTAGTCAAGACTTCCCACTCAGGAAAAAAGGAAATGAAAGGCTTGTTGTTCAATATAATCTATGGACATATAAGACCTTGCCTGTATCCTCTTCAGTTTGAAAATTAAGAAGCAGTCTAACAGACTGAAGCTTCAAGGCTGCAGGTGGTGCTGAAAATCACTTTCTTAAGATGAAAATGAACTACAGAACTGAGATACTGATGGGGTGAAAGGGACATCTTCTACTATGGTGCATAGAATTCGGGTGGCATCTTTTGTAATCTTTTGTGAAATATCTAATGTTGCTACCTGATGTCAAGAAGTGACTGAACACCAGGCAGGTCATGAATATGTCTATAAACAGGCCAGACAAATTGGTGTATGTTTAGTGAATACAATTATGGGTGTTTCAGCTGTGCCACCTTCCTATTGTGAAGAATAAGAAATACATACAATATTTTCTTAGGATTAAACATTCTTATTTGTTTTCCTTTTTATTATACATTAGGAATTTGAACTTCATTCTTAAAATCCTGTATTAAAGAATTAGCCTAATAATTTTAATAGCATGGTAGAGACTGACTTATTTGGCATGTTCTGTGGTACTTTGCATTCAAACATTTACATAGAGGAGTATTTTCTTTAGTGTTTGCTTTTGTGGGAAGAAGTCAAGAAGGGTGCATTATGCTTGTGGGAACACGGTGTTCATGCTTTATATTCGATGTGATAGGGAAGAAACAACAATAATGAGGTTAAATTTGATAATTTCACATAAATGATGGACAGGAGCTCGCATACTTTCAAAATAAAACTGATTGAAATTAATTCTAGTTGGTTTCTGTTGATCTTAACTGTAATTCCATATTTCACTTTGATACGTTGCTAAATTTTTGGAAACTGTGTTATTGTTCTCATATACTTGGTTAGTTTTTAATTCACAAAATATTTCTGGCTTCTGCATCTGGAAAGGAATGCCTGCATTTTTATTTTCTGTATGAGTGTTTATGTGCCAAGCAGCACCGCTCTGATTCAAAGCAGCCAGAGAAAATGCAGAAAGTTCTGTTTAAGGGCAGAGTTCTGTACATGGGATAAATTCGGTGGAAGGCTTCTTTTTGTAGTTCAGCTTTTAAAACAAAAGTAAATCTTTCAGTCCAGAAGGAACAGGGTACTGGTAAAATGAACTGACCATATAGCACATGCATGGCTTCAGAAAACCATACTCACTTTTTTAATTTCCAGAAGGAAGACCTGGCGTTTGTAACGCAGTACCTGGGAGGACAAAAATGTCAACCTTTCTGCTTTCACTGACTTCAAGGAGAATCGAGTGTTCTCCACACCTTGCAGGACTGAATCCTTTGTAAACTTGATCATGATTAATATATGTTATGAATATCTATTAAATGTTACAGTAGGTTGATAACACCCAGCCATATCACTCATTTATTAAAAGAAACTGTTCAGTCACAGTCTGAACAGGGGGGCGAGAGAGCAACTCAACTGCAGTTAGATTGATGATACTTCTAAAAATTGTCCAAGCATGTATACAAGAACCTGTCAAAATAAGAGTTTAATAAATGAGAAACTGAAGGATAGGTAACTTTCCCGATACACAAAAGTTGTGCACATGCATGTGCATGCTTCGTTTGTTCCCCACTCCCTGACAGGTAAACAATACAGAAAGAGAGTCTGTTTGCCATTTTTGAGCTAGATTGTCTGGAAAAGAAATTTGCCAAGTCAGTTATTACTGGGGTTACAGTGGCATGCAGTGTGGTACCACCGAAGACTTCTTTTGCATCAGCAAATTTCCACCAAGCTGAGTACAGCGGTTCTTGCCTGTCTCTCCAAGAACCCTCTCCGGTCTTTTGGGCAGCATTGGGAATAGCAGGATTTGCCCCCTGGGAGGACAGGCAGGTTCTGCAGAGGGGATGGGGAAGGCAAGGTGAGGAAACAGGGGGACATGCAGACCTGAGATTGGGGATCAATTGATGCTATGGAGTTGCCTAGCCCGGAAAGCCCCATCCTTACTCTGCAGCAACAGCATCAGCCCCTGATTTCATAGGAAATTTGCACTTTTCAGAGGTCTGTTGCCCAAGTTAATTGCTGATTTTTGCCTTTGTTGGAAGCTGTCCCTGTTTAGACCAGAACTGGTGAGGTACTGTGGTACTGTAAATCTCTCAAAGGTAACAGAGGATGGGAGATGGCAAAGTATTTTCCTCCCTACTGATAACCTGGAGGTGTTTGTGGTGAATATTTGGTAAACTAGATGATGAATAAATTTTGAAAAAGAATGTGCCTAATATAGGGATTGAAAGCTACCTTTAGGCACTTACCTGATATGGAACAGACGCCATCATCTTAATTCTAGGCTTTGATAGTGTAAGTCTCTGACAGCAAAATGTAAAGCACTTGGAAATGGGACCCAAGCAGAAAAGGGCTGTTGGCCGAGTGGTTCTTAGTGCCTGAGCACTCCATAAAGAGTCTTTTCTGTGCAGTCATCTGCTCCGATTGCTCTCTCATAGCTACAGAAATGATTCCATTCATGATTACAGGAAGAGGCTTGACACAGTCCACATTTCTAATAAACTGCTACAATACTTCTTTATCAGCTAGTTTTATTGATTACTCACCTTGTGTTTCACAACGTAATTCATATGTAAAGCTCCTGATAGGTTACGGAGTAAATATCTGGGAGTACAACCTCCTCTGTATTCCATGTTCTCATTTTGACATTATTAGTATGTACGTGATTCCAGCTCTGGCATTTTTTCTTGGTAAGGGGGCTATGGGTTGTCTATGGTAAAATGCTGTATTGCTAGGTTTTGGGGTTTCAAGATTTTGTTGGAATAAAATTGCAGAGACTGAATGAGCTTTCTTTGCTTTAATCTCTGTTCTTGAAGCTGTGATTGATATCTGGTGTGTGATTTGGTATGATGTGATGTGTGGTTGACTGAAGGTGCTACCCTCCAGATGTTTGTGATTACCTGTGTTCTGGTGTAGGTACACTAAGAAAGCATCCTGCAAGCTGGCTGGCTACCCTTGGTATTTACTGCCCTTTGAAAGGGGAAGGAACCTGCCAGGGACATAAGGACACGCAAATGCCTCTGTTGCCATCACCACCCTGCCTATGGACAAGGAGCCCCATTTCAGCACAGGTCCCCAGTCCTGGCTGAGACATGTTGAGGGTTGCTCTGTTTCCTGCCATCTTGGCTTCCTGATGAGACTTTCCGGAGGGACCCCAGACCTATGCTTCAGTCAGGTCCCCATCCCTGCCTCCCACTGTTCCCAAAACATGTTCCTGGATGGACCCCAGGTCTGACTCATTCACCTTGTCCAATGGTCAACAGTTGATTGATGGCTGTCACAGTCACTGGGCTCCCTCTTCTCAGATGTGGTGGGTCAGCACCCTGGTAGGAGAGGATGCTGCCTGTTCTGTGGTCCCCTTGGCTCCCGTGGGCTCCTCTTCCCTCAGGAACGGTCCAGCTCTCCCAGAGGCAGTATTTTCTGCCTCAGTTGGCTCAGGCAGCTGGTCATTATATGATGACCTCTTTGAATTGCCTGCCTCAACTCTCATTGGCAGGAACAGGAGCCTTTGATGATTTGATAAATCCGAAATACAGGCGGGTCACTTTGCAGTCATGATCAGGTTGGCTAGGAACATCTGCTTCATCTAATGGCATTTGGTGCCTTCTATGGGAAGGTGGATTTGTCCGGGCATGTGATATATTTAAAGAGTGTGAGTCATCAGCATTTGAAAGGACTTTAGTGCCCTCATGTCGTGTGCTTGACATTGGCATTAAATGTAAGCGAAGACAGTATGCCGAGCCATATTGGAAACACTCACACCATTGTGCCCACAGAAGCATTGGAATATCTCGGCAGTCACTTCTCATGGCTCAGTTTGTCCCTCTGAGAGTGAGGAATAACTTATTATCAAGTTCTGTGCGATACGAATAATGTGCAGTTCTTGCCTGTTCCCTGCATAATTTCTCCTGAAATTGCACTGTGATTTCTGCTGCATACTTTAATGCATGGTAAATTAAATGTATTTCTGGGAAAGGAAAAACAACCCCAAACCAAACCAACAGCCCTCAAACAAACTAAACTAATTGTTTAATAATTTACCTTGATGGAAGAGGCACGTGGATGGGAAAAAGTTAACCCATCAGGGAAAATAATATCAGCAGTAAAGAACAGAAATCAGTGTCAAATAATCAGCACGGTACCTGAATGCTTGCTCAAAATCCAGTCCTAGCCTCCTCCTGGCAGGATAGAGGTCACAGGGTGTCACTTTCTGTCATCTTGGCATAAACTGCATAATATGAGTTAAGAAATGTAATGGGAAAAAAATGTCTGAAGGGCAAGTTTGGAGTATGTGCCATTCGTAAAGAAAGTATCCTATTCAGAAAAATTATTCCTATTCGTGAAAGATTGAAGCTAACGCTAGATGGATTTTTAGTGTAGGTTACATAGAAGGCTATACAATGTAGTTTCCTCTCCTAAACTGAACAAACTTTGCATTCGTCAACACAGGTTTCTTGGCACTCAAGTGGTATTCAGGAGCGCACAGGGGAGGGGAAAGGCGGGCCAGAATGGAGGTGAAGAGTGAGGGGAACTTGGCACTGACACAGATGATACCAAAACCGCTGATTTAGGGAGGAAAAATGTAAATAATTTTTAAAGTCTTTTGAAGAAAGGTGCTCAAGTTAAAGTTGCCTTTAAGGCATATGACCCAGCCTGACACTACTTTGGCAGCAGAATCTGAAGGATGTGTATACAGACATGAAACGTCCTTTGATGAAGCATGGTCACAAACAGCCTTTCTGACAACGACAGCAATGCCAGTACCTTTGAAGATCTAGTTATTTTTTCTGTCTCTGGACAAAGAGAATCAAGTTCGATTTATTAACTATAAACGAAATGGATCTCATTTTCCATACGTGGGTGTATTTTATCCTCTCATTTCTTCAAAATCAAGTAGCTAAACATAGCACTAACTCTGAGCAGGTAACTGGTTCAAAGCCTTGTTTTTTCCTGGAACAGGGACAGATACCAAACCATCACCTGAAATCATTATACCCAGTTTGGAACCGAACCAGCAAATAGTCACCACTTCAAAATACAGAGTTGACCATACAGTGATGTCTCTGCTGGGGGGCTATTGAGCATGGGGGCTGTCTGTACCTTGTCGGGAACACAAGGCCACATCACATAGAGCCTCTCCTGCCCCTGCCCCTCCTCTGACCCTCCCCAACCCTGGATCTCCCCAGTACAGGCAGCAGAAGCCCGCATTTCTGCACCACGATACAAGGACCTGCTGCTTGGCAGACGCTAGTAGGTACTTCTCAATTCAAGTACTTTTTGTGCTCACTTAGGTGCATTTTTTTCATCTCCCTTCACTTACAATAGGAAGCAATGCCTTTATATATCTTTTGGACCTTTGCAGTCCTGTGGAGTACCCCACTGTATAAATGTATATGAGTTTCTGTACATCTGAGATGTAAGCATATAGCAGAGGGGTTATTTTTTTCCTCTCTCTTCTGCTCAACTTCCACAGCACAGCAGCACTTGCACAGCACCACAGTTTCTCTCCATCTTCTCAAGTCAGATGTGAGCAGAACGAGGAGCCTGTGGCGGTGCCTCTGCCACCGGAGGAGCAGGGAGCATCCCTCCGGCTGAATCGTGCCCTGAAGTTTTGCCTTTGTCACATGCCCATTCGTATTTTTAAATGCAGTATTTTTTCATTGTTAAATGCTGCTTTGAGGGATTGCCAGACCTGATCATGATCTGTTATGGGCCTGAACTGTGACCTAGACTAGAAGGATTTCAGTCCCAGCTTAAACTGAACTAAGACTGGATTGAAAGTGTACTGGTTCAGCTCCCACCCGCAGGCTATTTTCATTTCTGAAATCTGTGTCCTGCTACACACGCTCAAATCTACAAAGGCTGGAAAGCAGCTGCCGATGTTAGATGGGTCGATTATATTCTGCAGCAGCAGTTCCAGCCTGAAGAGCTTTAATTTCTCCTGGTGCTCTTTTGTGCAGATTGAAAGCTTCATGGACTATCATCACCATCCACAGCCGTGGGAGCAGAAGAATTAGAAACAGGCTCTTTACAGAGGCTGCCTGGGTCCTGCTGGGAGAACAGGATAATTTCAGGATGGAGGAGAGAGACTCGTTAGCTGTGTCTGGGAACTGCTCCGGACCTCCGCAGGTTGCTGCGGAGGTGAAGCCTGGGGCTTGTGGCAGTCGTCCTGAAGGGCAGGACTTTGGTTTGATTTCATCTTACAAGAATTAGCGGTGTTCTCTTCACTAATTCAGAAAATTCAACACCGCCAAATTTGCCTGTGAGCAAAGAGCTCCCAAGAGAGGCTTAAGCCTGCTACTTGCTGATGCACTGTTTTGGCTTTTGCATCTACCCTTTGCAGTTTCTTCATCTGCTGTGTTCTGGGTAAAACTGACCCCTAAGGAGGTAGCCCAAAGTCCATGCATAACAGCTGTTTATTTAATCTTGTGCTGACCAGTTACACAGGAATAAATTGAATCCCTCCTGACTTCTGCTTTCCAATTTGTGTTTTTTAAAAACCCGAATGAACTGAGACCTTTTCTTTTTTTTGTAGAAACCTTAATAACGTTTCATAGCCTCTAAATTCTTGGCTCAGAAATGTATTTTCTTTCTGAAGACTTTTCTGACTTAATAATGAAGGAACAGCCTGCCCCAAGCAGAGAAATACAGCAGCACTTTCTTTTTTTGGTGGTTATTCATTAAAAACTGGTCTCTAAAAAAACAGGTTAATAGTTTGTGACCTGGGTATATCAACAAGGAATCTTACTAGTACCGTTTGCTTAGTCCTGGATGGAAACATTTTCTTTATTTATCGGTATCCTACAAAAGGGAGATTTGTAGAACCTGCTTGGAGATTTAGGGGGATGTTCATTGCTTCATTGCCAATTTAACATTACCGTTTAATGTACACAGTATGTGGGCTTCTCTTCCATAGTTTGCAATGGATGCAGTGTAAGAATCATAATATATCACTTTCACAAGCAATTTAGCACAGCATAAGGGGGGAAATGTAGCTGTACTGTCTTAGTACTTATATTCTAATAAAATTCTAATAGATTTTGGGTTAATGACACAGAAGATGACATTTATGTCCTAAGTCGTTTTTTTAATCTGAAGCAGCACAATGAAGCAGGAAGTTACAAGAGCAGATGATAAGATAATGCCCCGTTTGCTTGTGTACAATAAAGTACTGTTATAAAAAGCTGGCTTGCCTTTGATGCTTACCTAATGTCTCACTGTGAGATAGCACCTGGCAGGCCAGAGTCAGTAAAGCTAGTTAGGCTTTCCTTCACTAGAGATTGATTTGCTCCTTGCTTGAAAGAAGATCTGCTTTAACCCTCCAACAAGAATTATCAGACTTTTTAAAGAGAAAGGCAGGGAAAACAGCAATCATTTTTTTTTCTGTGCTTATTAAAGGAAGAAGATTAAAAAGACTCCCCTGTTGATAAGATCTAACCATTTACATTCCTATGTGATGAAAGGTGAATACCTATTTAAGATTTATTTAGTATTTTGTCATCTATAATGAATCTAAAGGGCACAACAATTTGTCTCAACATTCTGTAATGCAATGAAGATCATTTTAACGAATAACTGTATAAATAACACATTTACTAAGCCCCTCGGTTGGCTGATCTTGTGCTTGAGCTGTAAAACATTTATAATTGATAACAGAGTGAAGCTGAAATAGCAGAATGGATTCTTTCTGTATGGAAGAATTAAAAAAAGAGTGTAAGGCACTTGTAGCTATGTGTGTACATG
Source organism: Cariama cristata (assembly GCF_000690535.1). Classification (NCBI taxonomy): domain Eukaryota; kingdom Metazoa; phylum Chordata; class Aves; order Cariamiformes; family Cariamidae; genus Cariama; species Cariama cristata. The sequence continues at coordinate 38,312 of NW_009626959.1, forward strand.
TTTCTGTAAAACTTGCTGTACATCTACACAGGGTCTTATCTCATGCTACTCAAAGTAACTACAAGTATTATCACTGATTACTTTGGACATGACACTGAACAATATCTAGTTTGAAGCAGAGTCTCTTCAAGTTCTTTACAACTTAAATGAAGCAAGCATCACAATATTTCTCTGAAATGTCCTAATACTGTCTGATTTCCAAGGGCAGAAAGAAGAATTCTTGTTTTCTGAGCCCTTGGTTCATTTTTTTACTACTAGCCAATCCTGCCACTTGGTACAAAAGATGATCATCTCTGTAAAGCACAAGTGGAAGAATATTGTGGGTGCATTTGGTGTTTACAGGATTGTGCAACCAATCAAAAAAATTGTGAGACGTTAGTGTTATCACCCATGACTTTCTTTTCACTTCTCTATGGCTATGTTTCAACTCAATGTGCGTGATCTTTGAGCAGGCTTTTGTCTGGTCTTGTGAGTCACTCAGCTCATTTTTGGATGACTGAGAAACAGCAAGTCAATAAGAACTTGAGAATACAGCACAAAAATATGCCCAGTGGAAGGATTAGTCAAGCTTCCCACACAATCATAACAAGGCATCTCTGTTCTGAGCTGTGCCTACCTATGCAATAAGTGTGCAAGTAGAAGATCTGAGTTTTTGTTTCTGGTGCAGAGGATATGCTTTCTTCAGCAGTTCAGTTTGGTTGAACTGGAGTCTACAAGGAAGGAAGACAGGCACTAGGCTATGATATATAAATTTTCCCTTCCAGGGGAAGCCCTGGAGGACTTAAAAAGGCAACCTTCAGATGTCAGTGAAGTTACTTGAGCAAAAGAGGTCAGTGTGTTCTTATTTAGCTTGAGATACCTGAAGACAATCTAGTACTGTTACTTACCTTTGGTTGGCTTTGGGCAAGGCCTAAATATTTTTTAAGTGTGCAATACTAGAATAATTCAGCAATATTAATGCTGACCCCTGAGGATGGTACTTCTGCAGTATTATCTGACCTCTTTTATTACCTGTTTCTGAAGATGGAAGGAGTTACACCCGTGCCTGTTTCTCTCAACAGACTATAAGAAGTTCAGACAAGTAGCTCAGAAGTAGACCTCTAGTTGCTGAGACCTAATGTTAGGTGTCTACATTATAGATTCTACCTAGCAAGTCCATTTTGCTGTGACTCATTCTGAATTTGAACTCATTCAGAATTTCATTTCCAATAAAACATTCTCAGAAGTAAAATACATGAGGAGGACCTGGAGCTCCAATGCTGGAGCAGAGGGAGTGAGAGTTTTCTATGGTGGGAGTCTAGGGGGTCTTCTAGCGGTCTTCTGCTCTGCTCATCTACGTGCTCTCCTAGACTGATGTGTATGCATTTGTTAGAAACAACAGATTGAATGCATTAACCAGGACCTCTTCACTCACCTTGTCTAAAAGTCTTTGTTCTCTAATGCCATCCACAGTTCTTTGCCTGCATCTGTGCAGTATATCCATTTAAAAAAAAAAAGGAAAAGAATACAGTCAGCATCCAGCTGAATAAGCACTAAGATTTTATCATAAGATATGTTGAAAGCTCTTCAGATGTTTAAAGGAAATAATCAGAATTCAGAGTGTATATTAAATTATCAGCTATCTAATAAGTGTGCTACTTCCCAGCTGGGATCCTTCTGGTACATTCATTCATCTTCAACCAGTGTAATTAAAGACGAAAGGTGTAACACTGATGATCCTTCTCTAGAGATCTCATCAGTTTAATTCTAGAACTATCAATGGAAAGGGAATATCATATAAATTGTTCAGACTTAATTGAACACCTGCTGGAGGTCAAGCAAAACAACCAAGGTCTACTGAAATAGGGATTGCCTTCAGTAATTCAGTAATTTGGTAGGAGGGAATTTGGCAAGGCGATGCAATCTTCGTCTCACATCTATTAAAACCAAACTAGATTTGGCTAGCAAAGAAAACACTAGGAAAGAAGTGGAAAACAAGAAGAGCAATCAGGAATGTGCTTAAAATCTCACCATGAGAACTGATAACTTCGTGCATGCAGCAAGTGAAGCAAAAACTGCGGTGTCAGGGTTGCATTAAATAGTTTCCTACTGGTGCAACAAGGGTGTGCAGAACCATTTCTAGTGTAACACAACTTCCTTATAACCTTCTACTCGGAAAGTGTGCCATAGCTGATGAGTGAAAGAAGAGTATTTGTTTTTCTTAATTGTGATTTTAAATCACATCAGTGTATTTTGATGTAATAATAAAAAAAAAGAGGATGACTCCCTTTTAAAATAATTTTTCATCTGCTGCTGTCAAAAGTAATTTTTCATTGTGGTGATGTCACCAGACCCACTTGATCTGTTTATAGCTGTTATTTAAATTGCGGTTTCCATAAATGTATATGACTGCCCTGAGGGTGTCTATAGTTGTTACAGAAGGTGTCTCAGGAATCTTGGAGCAATCTCCCAATCTAATTAAGAGTGCTATAATTACAGCATAAAGAGCTGTATTGCTAATACTAAAAGTTCAAAAATCATGGGTCAGGCCCCATAATTTGAGACTGGCCCCCAAATGTGAATATTTACTTTTAAAAAGTGTGTATTATGTTTTGGGCTCATTTTTAATTTTTGAACTCCCTCTGCCCCTTGCCATGGTTTGTATGTGTGCGTGTGTGCGTGTGTTTGTCGGTGTGTGCGTGTGTATGTGTTTGCTGTAATTCTACCAATAATGCTACCACTTCAACCTATGTTTAGGATAAGGCAGTGCTGGTCCCTATTCTCATTCCTGTCTACCCCCTTACCTTTAAGCCCCTGCAGGAATTGTTTCTCCGTGGTTCCACCTGTAGTACCTCATGTTATTCACTCCTTGAAAAGGGGACAAATTTCAGAGTCTTGTGTTCTTCTTCCCAGGTCTGGAAGGGAAAGAGATGGGGAAAAGGAACAAAGGGAACTTTCCCACATGGCAGGAAGGGATGGGTATCTTGAACTTCCAGTCTATTTTTACCTCTTCCTCTCTTTGCTACTCAGATGAGAAGTTAATCTCCTTGGCTTTCCTTTCCCACAGAATGGGGAAGAACATGGTGAAGGCAACAAGGTCTGAAATGGGACCACACTCTCTAGACTTATCTGAAGATTAAGCCAGGACCTTCCTTGTCCTGGCTACAGGACAAAGCTAAGATTTGATGGTAGTGGTTGGAGCTCATGTACTGGAAGGAACAGGACTTACCATGCAGTGTTTTTCTTCTGTCAACATTGCATTCAAGTTCTGTATGTACCAAAGATGGTCAGCTATGACACTGGTGGATACAGTGTATGTCAGTCTTCCAGACAAAACAGAATGGAGGAACCTCTTCTTGGGTAGGCTAATACAACAGTTAATCTCTGCTTTTCTTACCGGTTTGCTATAGTTTAACTAATCCCTGGAATAACTTAGTCCAGTTATCCCTGGAATTTCTATTAGTGAATTACTGTAGAGCATCACCATGTCTTGCAACGCAATTTGAAAGTTTTGCCTCAGAAGTGACTGCATTACAACTTCATATAGGAGCTGCTGCCTGTGTATGGAAATATATTTGATTTCCCTCCTCATGGCTGTGACATAAGTAAAGAAATCATCCAACACTCCCCTGACACAACAGCAGGGAGCTGCCTCACTACAAAATGTTCTTTGCTGTGACACTTCAAAGGGGTATTGTACCAACTAAGATGGATTTTTTAAAAGGATAAGTAGCTTTCAAATATTCTTTTAGATCCCTATAAATGTTTCCTCATACTTCAGCCTTTGCCTCATCCTCTGAATTGCGTAGCATCATTGCATATTCTCTTCTACTCACAACCCTCCTTCAATAATTTATCCTTTTCATATCAGCTTACTTGAAGTCCCTGGGTGCTTTTCTCCCTTCGTGATGTTGGTAACTGTCGAAGAGACAATGTTATCTAGTAGTGACTAATGGGAGATGCCAAGTTTGGCAAGACATTTTCTCATTCTAATAAGCATGTTTGTTACTTGATTTTCTTTCCTCAATTTTGACTCCACTGAATGGTGCTGTTGTATATCATCCATCCTTGTTGATGAGGCCAACCACAAAGACCACTTTTCCCCATTCTTGCCTCTTGTTTGCACATTGTCTACATTGCACTTGAGCAGTGAGCTTCTCAAGTAGTCTTCTCTAATTATTAAGGACTGTATTTTTAAGCTGGAGAGTCTGGGTGTCATTCTTGTTGTTCTTCTGCATAGTCTTTTGGAATAATGCAAAATTAATACCAGGATGGGGACTCCTTTAATGTTATCTAAATATAGGCAAGTCATCTTTTCTTGTCATCCAAGCTTCGTCTGTAGTCAATAGACAGAGAAACAGGTACTACAGAGAGCGGCTCATTTTGTCCTAAAAGAGGAGCCTAAGATAAGTAGGAGAAATTGCCCTCTGCAAAAGCCCATAATCTTTCCCTTGCATCTAGGGTATCTGCGATGTCTAGTTTGTACAGCCTAAATTTAAAAACACGTCGGACCTCTGCCTTCACTGTCTCCTTTTCCTACACTGAGCAAATCCTCACTGAATGTAATGGAGCACCAAGACTGGGATCTCTGCTCCAGGTCCAGCTCCTCCTGTCTCGCCTGTGGCACGCACCAGGTATCAGGTTTCTGAGAGATGTTTAGGGTGCTTGGCTGCCTTAGCTAGACAGTGCTCTGGAGCCTGGAGCTTCACCTCATTAAGAGAAAAATATCTTTTACCTGGAAATATCACTACTTACATTTTGTTCTTTGTTCAGGATGCAGGTGTTGAGCGTTAGCAGTACGTCTTCATCGTATGGGCCAAACGCCATTAATCATCAGCCTCCTATAGAATGGCACAGGGATACCACACAATTTCCCCAGATTGAGCCAACCATAGAACCAAAACATAAACCATATTCTGCTACAAGTTCTTTTTTTATTAATAAACACAGTCAAACCCTGAGAACTACATGGTAACATATTAACACTGGTGGGACAATTGTACTGCTAAGCCTTAATGGTGCGTGAGCTGTGATTAACCCTTTTCTGTTAAAATTCCTCAGTTCCAGAAATTTCCCTTGTACTGACAGTTTAAGAAGGTGAATTTGTCCTTGAGAGGACACAATTCTTCCCTCCAGACTTCATACATTTTTCTAGAACTCCCCTATATTATACTTGGGTATTTCAGTGTTGCAATGTATAGCATCAGCTCAGCTCAGCAAAGCTATTGAGTTATTGTACTGGTTAATATAGTGAAATTTATACAAGCTTAATCACATTTATTATCCCTGACAACAATGCAGATGTTCTGAATGCTAAGTGAATTTTTTATAAAGAATATAATTAATTTTTCTGGCCCTGTCCAAAAGTGCTTAGTGGTCAGTTCTGCCACTGAAATGTATTTAATAATATGTAAATCTGGCATTTTGGGAAGTAATTAAAAATAAAGTTGCTGTAATTTTAAATTCAGCTAATATCTGTATTGCTTCTATCTAAAGTGGTACTAGGCTAAGTGCTTGAACTAATCGATTTTTAAAAGGGTTTGGCTAGTGATCTCAGGGGAAATAAGGTAGGTTGCATGAAAACATATTAATTATAGAGCCTTCTTTTTTAATGATGCATGCCCTTTTTAGAGTACAATATATTGATGAAGCAACTTCTTCAACTTAAATCATCCAACAAATCTTTCTAGTTTTGTCTCATCTATCTTGATTGTTTGCTATATTTATTACAGAATGAAAATAAGATTTTAGATTTTTAATTATTAGCTATAAAAGATTCCAGAGTAGCTCAATGAATTAACTTCTTTGTAAAAAGTATACAACTTCAGCAAATTTTTGCTGACTAGGAAATTTGTCTTTCTCAAAGATTAATGTTACTTTCCTGTTCAGTATGTTATGTTTTGCTCTCAAGTGTACAGAAAGCTTATCAATGAAAAAGTTTTTACTCTTCTAATAATATTTTTAATTAGTTTTAGAATGTGCTTGTTGTAGTCTTGTTTGAAGTGAATCAATATTTTAGGACAGATAAATGCTACGCCTAGCTCCCAGATCGGAGTGAAATATCAGATTATCTGGTGCAGAGAGGCTGGGATTTTGCCTGCAGAATGCAGGGCAAGACTGGAACTGCTTCCAGGGGATGGAGGCAAAGTTGTTCCTTACGGAAAGGTCCTCTGCTGGAGGAAGTTTGCAGTCATGGTGAGACACGGCAGAAGCTGCTCTGCAGATGGAAGGATGGGATGACAGGATTTAGCGTGGGGATATCACGGGTGATTAGCAGTGGGCACAGCCTGCTAATCCAAGCGCGGCAGGATGCACAGCCAGCAGGGCGCTGAGGTGGAGCTGCCTGCACCTTTCTCCTCCAGTGAGTGCAAAAGGGCATTGAGTATCTAAATCTTCAGTTTACTGGAACACAGCTTCGAATACAATAGTTTTGAAACTGAGATAATTCAAGTCTGCTACATAAGAACAAAAATGAAAAGTTTTGAAAACAACTATTTCTCTTAACCATTGCTCCTTGAAGGACAGGGCCTTTCCTCTACCTTTGCTCTCAGTGTTAGTGGCTTCCCAGGTTACAGCAAACACTATGTAAAAAGTTTGGTCTTTGGTCTGAATCCTGGTTGTGTGTCTGCCCCTGCTCCTCAGGGTCTGTTTTCCCCACCCTGCCATCTAGAAGGTCAATGTCCTCGGTGGCAGACCCCTACTCCCTCCAAAGAGTTTTTGTTCAACCCAATGAACACATCCTCACACAAATCAAATGGACAGCCTTCCCCTTTAGCTTCTTAATAAACAAAGCATGAAATACAACAGTCAGTGATCTGTGGACCAACAGATAAAACAGAATCATAGAATAATTTAGGTTGGAAAAGACCTTTAAGATCATTGAGTCCAACCATTAACCTAGCACTGCCAAGTCCGCCATGTCCCTAAGCACCATGTCTACACATCTTTTAAATAACCTCCAGGGATGGTGACTCCACCATTTCCCTGGGCAGCCTCTTCCAGTGCTTGACAACAATTTTCGTGAACACGTGCTTGACAACAATTTTGGTGAAGAAATTGTTCCTAATATCCAATCTAAACCTCCTCTGGTGCAACTTGAGGCCGTTTCCTCTTGTCCTATCACTTGTTACTTGGGAGAAGAGACCAACCCCCTCCTCACTACACCCTCCTGTCAGGTCATTGTAGAGAGCGATCAGGTCTCCCCTCAGCCTCCTCTTCTCCAGACCAAACACCCCCAGCTCCCTCAGCCGCTCCCCATCAGACTTGTGCTCCAGACCCTTCACCACCTTCGTTGCCCTTCTCTGGACTCGCTCCAGCACCTCAAGGTCTTTCTTGTGGTGAGGGGCCCAGAACTGAACACAGCACTCGAGGTGCGGCCTCACATACAGGGACCTACTTTCCTGTTTTGTGTAATAGATGCCTTAGTAAGGATCGAAGGGTGTGTTTTAGTAATACTTTTTCTTCAAACTTACTCACTAAAGTAAGATTCCCTGACTTTTTTTTTTTTTGTGTGGGGGACACATTTCAAAGAGGATGTTAGGTTATGAAGACCTCCACTGCTAAGTGTGATCCTGTGCTGTCTCTGTGACAAACGAAACCAGTGCTTACACAGGTAAGACAATACTAGGCAGACATTTCAGGTGTTTTTAATGATCTTTGCAGCTAAGCAAGAGGATCTTGTGTCATAGGATTAGTCAAATTCTTCACAGATTGTCAGAGAATGTAGCCATAGAAAATTATTAAGTAGATACTTATATCTGACTATGCTGTCTGAAAGAGAGACGTGAGAATTATGAATGTCTCCGTTACTGATTAGACAATAGACTTTTGTTTGTGTTCAGGTAATCAAACTCTTGCGGCATTTGACCGAGCTTTGCAAGGTGATGTCTGGAGAGCGGAGTACCTGGAACATATCTGAAGATGCCCATATTATCAGTCCCGCTTTTAATATTAGGATACGTATGACAAGAAATACGTGTTTCAGAAGATCATTGTGCTAATTTGCCAGGACAGAAGGTTCTGTACCTCCTTTTCCCATTGCGCTCTGGCTGTGTGATCCTATCTGTTTTCTTCTGCTGCCTCTGAAGCCAGTCTGACCCCTTGATGAGACATTTCGGCTTATTCAACAGGCAGAAAATTATCTCCCTTTTTTGCTTGCTGAGTGAGCTGAATTGACTCATCAAACTGTTGGAGCTAGCACAAAGGAAGTGGTAAGTACACACAGCTGGGAGGGAGAAAAAGGGGAAAGCTGAACCATATTTTTAGTGGTAGGAAGCTGTTAGACCAGCTCAGCACTCTTGTGAAAACTCATTCTCGGTGAAGAACTCCTGTCTCATATTCACTCTGCCTCTGGCCTACTGAAACCTGAATATGTTGGCTGCTAAGGCTGGTGGTTCTGCAGAAGCGTTTGCCAGAAGAAAGCTCTTTTGATTTAAGTGTCTCCCTCGGTGGAGATGTCATTGGCAATGAATATTGATGGATTTCAGCTAATTATTAAGTCTTAATGCATAACCTTTTAGTTCTTATACGTATTTTTATAAATGTAAAACTGGCTATAATTTGTTGACTTGTGCAAAAGATTTTGCCATTTGCACTTCAAAAACATTCGTGGAACTCCAGAAGTTTTTGTTAAAACTACAGATGTATCCACTTACTGTATCTGTTAGTCACATGAACATGATGGGAATGCCTCTGAATCTGCAATGCTAAATAATGTGAGACTTACTGAAGAGAATGCTTGCTGGAAAAATATAAAGCCACAGAGAAGTGGGCATATTGGAGAGGTTTATTTTTGTCACTATAGACGAATGCTAATGATCATCTCAGGGTTTGCAAGTTTTGCAGTGTTCAACGGCCACCATAAAAAAAAAAAAAGAAAAAGCGGATTTTCAAAATAAACCAGCTCCTGTGTCGACATTAAAGAAAGGGATACATTTTTGAAACTATCTTTGATACCCTCACATGTGGTTCTTCTGGGCAGTTTTCAAACATGGTCAATGCTAAGATTTCAAACTCTTCCGAAAATCTGGTTTACACTCCCCATACCATGCTGAACAGCCTCCACGCAGATATAGGGCAGAATCGACTACCTGTTTACCACAGTAGAACAAATGATATATCCAGATTCAGGCTGAAATGGATCAAAACAATAAAAAAGAGAAGACTCGGGTGACCTTCAGTGAAATGTTAATTTCCCTGAAAGGAGCTCAAAGAATGACAAAGTAACAAAGATCAAATCATGGATCAAAGATACGTGTTTTAAGAAGGTTTTTTTAAGTTCAGTCTCAAGAACACATTCACAGAAAAATACTTTTCTTTGTAGATGGATTTCACCTGGGCAACTGGGGTACTTAGCTTCTGATCAGCAAAAATTATAGAAAGGTTTTTAAAACTGTAAAATAACAGAAGAAGATGACTCTGAAAAATTTCTATAATATTTATCCAACATTATTGTTGCTACAATAATTTATTACGAATTTCTTGTGTGGATAAATGGATATCAGGAAGTGAGAAAATAAAGAAAAGGAGCTATTAGTAGGCACTGGGTTGAGGCTGGCCAAAAAGGGATATGTGAAATAGCAACACAAGGAGTGTGGGCCAAAAACAGGAGATATTTGAACTACTAATGTACAGAATGAAATTGCGTATTACAGAGAAGAGTGGTGGCCATGGCTGAAACAGTGAAAGATATGAAAGGTCTAAATGATCAGAGAAGTCAGAATTAAATAAATTGCCTTCACTGTGATAAACTCTAAATGAAGAAAAAACCTGAAAAACCAAACAAAAAAGACAGTGGATAAAACAATCTTGGAGTCAAAATTATTTTGGAGAAAGATGATAAAAGCCATAATATTGGCAATGGATCATCAGGGCTGGATTTGGTGATACCTGTGGATTCGATATTGATTTTAGAAAGATAAATAGCACAGGAAATGTATTTAACTAAATCTTAACTTCTCTAGGATAAACTAGAGAACAAAAGCTGTGAAAAAGTCCATCACCACCTTGTTTCTAAGAGTGGTCTTCCTAATTTTTTCCCAAATAGTCACTGAACCAGTAAATGCTGATGCTATTTTAAGCTTGATTTTGCATGAAAGGAAGATGATTGAGAAAAATAGTATAATAGAAAATTACTTTGAATTGAAGGGCCCTGCTGTCTTTCGGTCTGAATGAAAGGACAGACAAAGCAAAGCCTGCAGAGTTCTTGGTTTGAATGGGAGGAAAGCTCTTTCAATGAAGGGGATTTGGTCAGGGAGAGCAGCAGAGTGAGATATTCATAGACTTGTCTGTGGAGGAAACTTGGAAATAAGCTGAACATGGAAAATATGTTTAGAATTTCAGTCTGAAGAAAAGGGGAAAAATATTGTTGGAAACACAACTATGTTAATGCTCACTGTAAGGGGTACCCTTGGAATGTCAAATGGCCTGTAAGGAGCCATGGACTCCTAGTGCCATGACTTCTAGAGGTCAGCTAGTCCAACCCGCTCTCAGAGCATGATCAGCTAAAGCAGGTTGCTCAGGACCTTGGGCAGTCAACTTTTGAATATCTCCAGAGATGGAGATCCCACAATCTCTCTGAGCAATCCTCCCAGCAATAAGATTCTCTCCCTTAGCCTTGTCTTCTTAAGGCTAAAGAAATCCAGTTCTCTGCCTCTTCTGCATCATGTGATCCGGATGACTAAAAAGAAATAGTCTGCAAAGAAAGAGATCTTGGAGCTCAGAAAACATAGGGATAAAACACAAATTTCCAAACGCCAAGCTGAAGTAAACCTTGCAAACTATATCAGAAAAAAATAGCTGGAGGTTATTAATTTAACCATGTATGGAGATGAGCAAGAAAAATAGAATCAAGGCTCACCAGACACAATGAGGACATTAAGATTACAAAAATCTAATGCTATACCCTAGAAGTCAGCTTAATATTCTGAATACTCTGGGTTTTTTTGTGAAGATAACTTAGCCTGACTACAGAGCTAGATAAGTAAGAGGAGCTGGATATGGAATGGACTTTTCCATTTCCAAAGTAAAAGAAATGGATAATTTCAAGGCAACAGAGAATTGATGTTGCAGAATTGTGGAAAGACCAGCCCATGGAATCACAGATCCAGTGTCAAATTTTTCAGTGGTTTTCTTGATTTTGAAATGGTTTCATAGTGGGTAAAGAATGTGTTTATGGGGAAAAGTAACGAGAGAAGCCTATATCTGTTAGCTGAGTATTTTATAAAATTCAGAACATGTTTTGAGAGAAAGAATAATAGAGGACATCAAAACAAATGAGAAACTGGATAAAATGTCACAAAATTTTACCAGAATAGAAATCTGCAAGCCTATCCTCTCACCTTCTTTAGTATAATGAATTATTTTCTAGGCAAAGGAAATACAGAATACTTAACTAATCAGAATGGCGGTAAAATAGTATATGAATTTCCTATCAGTTAAACCTGATAATGAGGATGGTAAAAAAGCCCCAAAGTGTCAGGAGAGAAACTGCCTAAAAAAGGAGATAGCCATATTTGTCATATAGAATAGAGGAGTTTGCTGTTAGACTTCCTCTGGAGAAACTGTTCGAATATATCTCCTACAATCTTTTCATTAATGTCTGTGAAAGGCTCAATGTTTAGAACACGGATTTTGCTGATGGTATAAATTGGGAAGGCATCATTAATGCAGAAGAGGATCATAATATGACAGTGGCAAGACTGGATGACCTTGAGAGCTGTGATCACAGAAATGGGATGGAATTTAAAATTCAAAGTACAAGGGTCTCATATAAAGATTTTCTGCTATAATTTGGGATCTCACCATTCGAACAGACAGAAGAAAAGTGCTTTTTGCTTGATCAAAGAATGATACAAGTAGCAGAAATGATGCAATGCTACAGAAAGAAAATTTAATTCTAGGATGTGTCTGCTGAGGAACTGCTAACAGAGGGAGGGAAGAGTGGATGCGACTGGATGAGAAATATCTTCATGATTGTACAACCCTAGTGACCTGTTTAAGAAAGATAGCTGGAGCCTGAAAAGCTGCAGAGGAAGGCTAGGAGGATGACTTGGGGAGTGGAGAGCAAACAAAAAGACCTTTTTTTTAGCCAAGCAAATTGAAGGCTGAGAAAGTATTTAACTTAAGCCTGTATCACTTGAACATGTAGTTGTCTGAGACTGCTGGGAATGAGGCTCTTCCAGTCACATATTCCTACATCTGCTGATTTTGGTTTCTTTACTGCTCACCATGGAATTTCTCTTAAAATGCTGCAGCTATTCAGAGACTAGGCATGGGGAATTAAAAGAATTTAAGTAAAATAGCATATGTCTAGATGCTTTCATCCTGTCTTGAACTGCCATTAGATGCATTTAAGGAGAAAAAGCTGTGGAAAATGTGCGGAGTGAAATCCTGGCTTCAGTGAAGACAATGGTGAAACTGAATGGTTATGGTTTCCCCCAGCAGTATACCTTGCTTGAAAAAAAGTAGCTCGGAGAGAAATAGTTCATTTTTACGGTCATCTGATCTCTCCATTGTTCACACTCTTTGTTCAAATTTAAAAGTGTTAACGTAACTGTTTTTTAAAGATAAAAAGCTGAGATTATAGAAGACTAATATTCCTGGAATGAGGAAATCAGGACAAGTCCTGGTTTTTTAATCTGAACAAATAATTAACAGGAATTAAAAAAACCCCACGAGTTTTTAAGCACACTTTCTTTGGAATGAAACATTCTTAGATTATGGGAGAGAGGAGGGCTGTAATATTTCTATGTCTTTCACTGTCACTCAATAAATTTCAAAGATTATTGGAAGCAGGTTCACACAAGACTCTGCTATTTGTCTTTCGAAATATGCACGAACTCTTACGACGGTTCATCTAAATCACTTTGAAACACCCAACAGCCTGGTACTGTAATGCAAACAGAACTATTTTATAAATCAGTCAGGAGAGCCCATTCTTTAAAAGATATGCTACATTACTGGAGGCAAAAAGCTCTCTGTTCTGTTATATAACAATGACAATAACTCAATTTAAGTGTATAATGACCCAAGTCAGCAGTCCACAGCAACAAAAATTTAATAGGAACCTTATCTAGTTTGCTGACATCTTCTTCTCTAGAAGCCATTGTAGGCTCTTCAGTATACAAAACAATTGGCTCTAATCTTTAATATTGCTAAGCAGCAGGGGGCAAATAGGCATTTTAGCACAGCTTTGCTTTTTATAAACAGCATTTAATATATTCACATACTCTTAGGCACGGAGCTGTATGTCAAACGTTTCTGAAGTTTGGTCGTTGGAACAGGCTCTCTCGAAGTAGAGAAGCGTGTCTGCACCCCCGTGATGCCCTTTAAAGTGGATCAGATGTCATTGCGTTGCGAAGGCGGAAGGCTCCAGCCTTAGGTCTTCTTTGGGAACGGCGTGGTTTCTGACTATCTCCTGACGTAAATTAAAGCTGTGATAAAATGAGTGGGCTCCAGAGAACCGTTATAAAGAAAATCACTCTATTAAATACAAACCCAAATGTAATTTCTTCTTTGTTTCTTTCACTGGTTTTCTATATACTGCCTTTAAACAGTTCAGACTAATGCCTATATTGAATAGGTTGTAATGGCCACTTAGTTTATGATATGGAATATTATTGGGGTAGTAGTACTGAGACAAGGAGAGCAACAGATGAATAAGCTGTCAGAAGAAAACTGTATTTACATCTCAGTCATGGGTGTTCAAAATTCATTCATTGTGTTCATTTAAATGCCTTTTTTTTTTTTTTACTTTTACAGTTTACAAGGCAATCAGATGACATTCGTTATAAATACATTTTTTATGATTCTGGTAACGCTGCAATGCTTTAACAATATATGTTGGCCCTCCTTTAAAGAAAGGTGGAAACCAGCATGAACAAAATCTATTCTTTGCATGAAATGCAAGATTTTACACAGTAGGCACTGCCTGAGTCACTGAGTCCAGTCCCCTGCTGTCACAGATTACTGATTTTTAGTTCAGAAGTCTCTGCAGCATGTGTGTCTCACACACCTCCTTGCACTCAGGCTCACAAAAATCTTCCCAATACTCTTTAATACAGTGAAAGCCAACAGTAAAGGAGGATGCATCCCTAGAAGAGAAATTGGAGTGTATGTGGTAAAAGGAGCTGTGATGAAGGAGGCATTTGAGGGATGTGAACAAGAAAGACTGGGATATCTAGAGCTAAGAAATGGAGAGAGAAGGTGTTTGGGTATGCTCATGGAGGTGCAGCCTCGACTAAGTCACACCATGTTTGCCACAGGGTAGTGTCACAGACCTGGACAATCGTTGCACCTTACCTGACACACGGGTAAGTATTTTACTTCAAATGTTTGTGATGTAAACCACCATGCCTGAGCTAGCCAGCCTAGTCTCATTTTATTCTAAGGGAGAAAAATAGGCAATTTTAAGACAAGACCAGTTTCCAACATGTACTTTAGGATGGGATGTACTGGGGCATAGAAATACCTGATTCTCTGCATTGAGTCCTGTGGATTTTTTTTGGTTTAGTTTTTATTTTCATTCTATGCATGAGAAATAGATTCTGCTGCTATGGACGTTTTCTGTCAGAAATGTCATTACAAGACTTATCCTCTGTGTTCAACTAGTGTGGGCATGGAGCCATCCTTCCATGCATAATGATACGGTTGCGTGTGATAAGTGCTGTCAGTGCTCTGTTGTGATGGCTCTGTTTGCCTCCTCCCTTTCTCTTGATTGCTCAGCTGGCAGAACGAGTTCAAAAGGTTTGTGTTTATGCAGCCAGCAGTGAAGGGAACAGAAAACCAGGAACTTTGTGAAAAATCATCCTGTGAAAGGAGAACTTTTGGAGTTTCATTCCATTGTGTTATATTATTCTTTTCAGTGGCTGCTGACAACTTCCTATTTAGTATTGCCAATCTTTTCTAGTGTTTCTTTTCTAAAGAGCTTGTGGGGCCTTCTTTTTATTTTATTTTTTAACTATCAGATAGTCATCTGATACCTTGTGAAATGGGACCTGAGGACTAATGAAGTTGAAAGAGTTTGTCATGCAAGGATGCTATTTGACAAGATAACTGTGCTGCTCCAGCAGCTTCCAGCTGCCAAAGGGGTCAGCTCTGCTCTTGCTCCACTCCATCCCCAATCTCAATTTTTGCTTGGTTCAGCACATTGAATGGCCAAAGCTCGCTTAGCAAAAGAATGAAAAAAAAAAAAATTAAAAGAAAAAAAGAGGAAAGGGGAAGAGGTCATATACCACTAGGGCTGCTGAAATTGAGGAGGCAGGACTGTGTGTGCCGAGGGGATGTGCCTGCAGAAAGGAGGAGGAACAACATCTCCCTTTGGTGGCAGCATGTTGCTCCCTCCTTCTCTCTGAGGAGATGAAAAAGAAGCTGCAATGACCTAGGAATGATGACATTTACTCAGAAGCTGGTCCAGGCAGGTGGGTTTCACTGTGTACAGTCCTGAGGTAGGGCTTGCCCCACTCTGCTGATGCCGGGGACGCTGGGGGCTTACAGACTTGAGGAAGGGCATCTCAGGTGGGTCTGCAGTTTTAGTTGTGTGAGCAGGAAGAGGCTTAAAGGCTGAACTTAATGTTTTGCATCAGGTTTACCAAAAAGGTAAATGTGTGAAAGAAAGAAAAGGTTTTGGAGGTGATGTTCATGTTTTTATGAAACAAATCCCACCAAGTTTCCTTTGGCTATTTTTCTGATTCCTCAGTGGAGACCCTTAGAGGTTAGGAAAACGCCCTGGTAAAGCATTTCCACTTTTAAAATACAGTGTTATGCGGGCACTAGACCTTTGAGTTGGCCTTAGGTCCTACTGTCTGTGATTAGGAAGGAAACTTGTTTTACATGCACTAAAATGCCTAAGGAGAAGTTGTTACTCTTCCTCCACTTCCCCACCGTGATGCTGCTTTTATTCCAGTTAAAATGTCTTTGGATTTTCGGAAACATTTAACACTTTTTATTTGCTTTTCTTTTTCCTTAGGAAAAGTGGCAGGGTTTAGCACCTCTGAAGAGAAGGTGAGCCTGCGTTTGATAGGGCACTATTAGATATCGGGTAGTGAAGTGTGAACTCATCTTGTCTCACTAAGAAAACTGACAGAGTCAACATCTCATTTTCCTCCCTGTAGCGATCACTGTAAGGCAAAATGATTTTTGAAGACTTAGGAAAGAAAAATTCCCATTAGAGTAAGTCTTACTGATTTTATCATTGCTGACCTCATAGGTGGCTGCTGATTGACTTTTTACCAGCCAATAGGAACACTCTTAGTTCCTTTAAGAGAAAGTGGGCTTAAGAAAATGTCTGTCATGGAGCAAAACCATAGGCTCAGAGGATTTGACATTGTTTATTTCTCTTAGAACTCATTCATTATGTTTCCCATTCTTTTTGGATTTCAGAGGCTTATATCAAAAAATGAACAGTTGAACACTGGTCTGTGCTAAAGCAAACATAGGGTACATCTGGTGGATTGTACATCTGGGCTCAGACAATAGTGGGCGATTGGACATTCTCCAAGGTGGTATTATGCCATAGGACGCGCTTTGTCTTGTGTCTTACTAGAGATTTCAGACTCTCTCATTTTTATAGCAGTGTCTTCATTCAGAGGTGTTTCATTTTTTAACTTTCCCCTTAGCATCTTTCAGGAAGTTTTATCTGTGTTATCGCACAAACACAGACTGTAAAATGAAAATATGTTATAAAGCCAGAATCCTGTAGCTAATTCAAATAGCTGATCGTGGTGTTCCTCCTGTGCAGAACCATTTGAAGTTTCAGGGCCCAAGTCTGCAATATATATAAAGACAGACACTGGAGAAGAGTAAAAGATTATATAATGATGATTAAACACCAAAGCCTTTCTCTAATAAAGAAATGAGGTATGACCTAATTACTACTGTTTGCTAGTAAAGATTGATCCATTTATCATTTCACTCTCTGTAATGGTTAAAGTGTTTTTCTCCAATTTTTATTACAGTGGAGCTTTTGAAATCTTTTTAAACTTTTTAGTTTAAGAAAAAGGCCACATCACTTATTGGGGCTCAAGTAGTCACAATGAAATTATGATGACCTGAGAAGTTATTCTGCCACCACTACCTTTGTGCTTTAGCCCACCTTGGTACAATGTAAAATGCTAAAAGTTTAAGGCTAAGCCCTAATCTTGTCAAAGTTCAGTCATTTTCACTGAGGAGTAAGTTAGCAGTTGTGACTGGAATGCACCAAAAGCGTACACATTATGGACTAGGTTGGCTCAGTTGACAGAGTAACCCATGGAGCCATCGAAATTGCTTGATCAAGTGCCACAGTTTCAGCATTCTCCTCTGGTGTCCTGGGAAGAGCAGGGGAAAATTCCATGTAACTCCTTGGGATGTCCCATGTGCAATGGTTTAAATGTGGAGATACACCTGCTTTCCCCACCTGGCTTTGAAGGTCTTTTTAGGCATCAGCGATGTGCATTGAGCAGTAGCAGTGTGATGTTGTGGGGAGCAGTTGAATTAGATGACACACTCTCATTTTGGTTTAACACAGAACACTGGTTTTCAAATATGATACAGAATAAATAGTAAGGCCTTTGCCAGCCATGCCAGAATTGAGATTTTCCTTTATTGGGACAACTGTCTCATGCCACTAGTGTCTGTGATTCAGGTGGAGTTTGTGTTTGGATGAGAATAAACTTGGCTCATGAGTTCTGCCTTGCAGTGCTGTGACAGGCCTTGTGTAGTTGATGAGGCACCAATGGTACAGACAAGCCAGGAGGTTTCTCTCTCTTGCCTCTTCTTTTCTCCTCTGTCATTTCTACTTCCTTGACCTTTACCTCTGCTGATGCTGGAGTAGATCGGATTGTGCTCTTGACACTTAGAATTTTAGAAGATCAGTTTAACTTTAGACTTAAATCTTTTAACTTGAACTTGAAGGTATTCACTGTCAAGTCTTTGATCCTCTGGAGAGCTGAAATTCATTGCTCCATAAACCAGTACATTTGCAACCACATTAAGGTGCTTCCTACTCCTCTCATGCTATAGATTTTATGATTTTTGCAATACACACTTTGTACTGCAACTATGAACCCCCCCATTTTTTACCTTGACTTTGCTGAGAGATCTTTGCAATAGATCCTTTCTGTCCTCAGAGAAGACCTCTAGTTCCAGTGGTTTGCCTGTGTTGTTCTCCCTTAGCCTGGCATTACATTGCGTGGGGTCCCAGCGGGTTTCATTGTTCCCAGGTGCAGTTGTGCCCCACATATTCATTGTGCTTCAGGGGGCATCCCTGTCCCTTCTGTGTCTCCCCGTTCAAAGGAAACCCAAGAAGGTAGACGTGACCTGTGCTCTACCAAGTCTCCTGATGTGGGTGATCAGATGACTGGGATTGCAGGGCACATAGTGAAGTGCCTTTTGCCCCCGACCTAGAAAGAGTCTCTTCAGGTTGAGTCTAAATTTGTGTTTTATTGAAGTGGGTGAACTGTTCTTGTGTTCCCCAAAGAAGACGAGAGTAGGAATGAGGAAAATAGCAGCGAGTTCCAGCACTGCAACGGATCGGCTGGGCTACTGCAGGAGAGATCTGTTTCATTCATTCATCATGCAAGATAATGATGTGAAAAGACTCTATTTCTATTAAATTGTGGTGTCTGTTTGTTAAAGCAATTATTTATAGTGTTTCTCCAACTGTAGCTACAATTCCTCACCATTGATGTGAGGACTGACTTTCAGAGGCCTCCCACAGACTCTTTCTCCTTGCAAACATATTCTTCTTACCCTTTTTCAATTAGGCTAAACACAAGGGAGAAGGCCAAACTTTTGTAGGTCTCTGTGTCTGCCAGACACATGCACCAGAGGACATTGAGGCTATATCCTTTGGAACATGCAATGATAAATTAAAAAAAAGGCATCTGTTTTCAAGATAATTGATTTTCGTACATTTTAAATGTACAGTCTGTAAAGGGCTGACTTAGCATGTTATAGAGTATTAACCATTTTCCCTCAACCCCATCCTCCAGTTCTGATTATATTTTGCACGTAGAATTGAGTATTCAGTTAGGTGCAAAGCTATGGAAGCAAATTTTCCTGTTTCTAATTGCACTACTTGCTTCGGTTCCCCTTGTAATAGTATTTACATTCAGTTGAACATGCAGTTTATCCTGAATGTTTATCACAAACTACCTGAAAGTTTAGCTCCATATATATATATACACAAGTATTTGCTGAGTTTTGTAATGATCAGATCCTTGACTCTAAAATGCCAGCAAGGATGAAAGAAGTAATTATATAATTTATGTTTGCTAGCATCCTTGTATTTATTTCATTTTCTAAGAAATCCAAGGCAACAAGTAACTCAAGGGAAAAGAGCATTGCAGTCACAGAGAACAGGAGGTCACTGATGAAAGTTTAGAACCAAATTTCAAATATGGTACAAAATAAAATATTTTAGATCACTTTTTTCCTTTTCTTTCAAAAGCTATCAAGTGAAAGAAGCCTGACACTCAGAATAAATCAAAAGACATTAATCCGTTTAAGTATCTCCTGCATAGTCTAGGAGTAGCCATTTCTTGTCATACACAGTTTTCACGTTGTATAAAACCCCAATGATTCCAGCACAAAAATAGTGCTATTAAATATTGCTATTATTTCACTGTTATGACCCTCAGCTTCTGGATAAACCCTGATGGCTACTGTAAAACTGCTTGAAAGGAAGTATACTAACTCCCTACACATGTGTAAATTTTCTAGTATTTACTGAGGGATGCTGCTTTCTGCACTTGCTTCATAAGCAGGGCTGTGGGGAGAGCGGCCGCAGATGCCGGCAGTGGCTCAGAAAAAGGCAGCCACAGCCCCCACTTCGGGCTCCCCGTTCTCCTCCCGGGGGGAAGTGTGGCTGCCGCAGCGGGTAGCAAAGATGTGAGTTTACAGCTGCTTGTTGGGACCAGGGTGGTGTGGGGCAGGCAGAGCATTCCTGTGAATCTGGCCAATGCCCTTTTTATAGGGTGAAATCTTATCCTTGTGAAATCAATGGGATATCTGCCATCACGAGGCCAGGGTTTCTCCCAGAAGTTCCTCATTGTAATCTGAGATAGGCAGGCAGGCATCACTGGGAGCATAGAAAAAAAATTCCTCGACTTGCTCTAGTTTGTTCCTGCTAGGCCCAGTTTTCCACAGTCTTGTATGTGAAGTTTAATTTTTCGCTGTGTCTAAGACCTGGCAACCTGGGATTTAGTTAGTGCTACCTGCTCTCTTCATCCCCCCCAGGCACCAGCTAAAATTGCAGGAGGGAGCCTTTGACTCAGGCTGCTCCAGAAGGCTGTGTAACAAGGGGGTAGAACCATAACCGACACTTCACCTCCTGTTTTTCCTTCCCCAAATCCTTTCCTCCCCACTTGGCTATTTGTCTGCAGGATGGGGGTGATACAGGAGGTCTCTTCCCTCCCTCCTTGCCCTGGCGATGGTCCTTCTCTCCCCCTTGGTGCAAGTGAGATGGCTGCAGGGGAGGCGGGCGATAAAGGAAAAAGGACAGGGTTTTCAAGCACAGTGAAGCACATCTGTTGTTTCTCAGATTAGAATGGAGCCCATAATAGTTGTCTGACAATTTGCAAGTTGGATTTATAAATCTGCCCTTGTAAGAGGCTGAGTTATAAATGCACTGTGCAATTTATAGAACCTGCCAGCAAATCTTAACTGCAAACTCTTGATTTATACACCATCCTTTTAAACAGTGATTTTTAGTTTGGTTTTTACTAAAGTATTTCAATACGTGGTAAGTCAGAGAAAAAATTTCCATATCCTAAACAGGATTAACAAATCTTAAATCAGATCTGTAAGTCCTACAACAGATTTACAAATCATACCAATAAATCCAAAATAAAAAACTCTTTTTTTTTTTTTTCCCCCCCTTTGGCTTACAAATCCTGATTTTGCAGCTGGTTGTTAAGGAAGTGATTTATAAAGCAAGAATTTAAAGCTCAACTGTCAGCATGATCAACTCTGAGAGGTCTGGCTCTCACATCTTATCTGAGTGCTTTGATTTACAAGCTGTAGTCAGGTTCTCTCTATCACAGATTTTCTCCTGAAACTTGGAGTTGTTTATTATGAGATCTACAAAAGGTTGGAGTTGTTTATTATGAGATCTACAAAAGGTTAAAGTCTCTGTATGCCACAGTTTGACTGGCCTGGCAGTGTTATGGAAAAGGTGATACCTAATCAGATTGCAGCTGGCAAAAGTGCCCTGCATAACATTTGGTTGTCAGAGAAAACAAACAGCAGCTGAGCAATAAATTCTTGAAATGTTAATAAGCTGAGAGCCCTGACTCTCTTCTTGCATGTATCTGCAAGGCACAGTGCACACCTTCAACAGCTACAGTAACAGAGGTGTAGGTTCTCATGCTGCTTTGCACTTGTTGAAGTCCCGTTAGAGGAAAGATTAAACACAGGTTACACGCTTTACTGAGTACGGATAGACTTCAGCACATGCTTCAGCTTGTATTTTAGTACACTGCTGAACAGGATTGTGGATGGTTCTTTTTCAGATTTGAGATTGGATTTTCTTTCTAACTCGTGTCAATACCTGGCTTCAAAATTCATACAAATAAAAATGCCAGACAATTAAAACTACATAATTATAGAATGCATTCTGGAGACTGAAATCAATGTAATAAGCTGTCTTCTTCCGAGGAAAAAAAAAAACCACACAAAACCCCAAAAATCGAAAGCAGCTTCAGTGACAAGAGAATATTTAATTTACAGAATATTTATGTGAATTTGTTTCTACTTGACAGATTAGCTCCCACTAATCAGATAAGTAATTTAAAAATCACTTTCTATACTCTAGAGTGATCACTTTAAGTGCCCATTTTTTCTTTATTGATAGTCAAGCTTTTCTTTATCTCATCTAACATGTTTTCCTTCTACCTACTCTTCACCTCCTCTTTATTGATTTAATACCAAGAATCTTTTCATATTAAAGAACTTGGCAAATAGCGCGTAAGAAGCCTGTGTCCCCACTGCTGTTTGGATAATCTCACTGACATGTGCTTACAACACCTTGTAGCTCAGAGGTTCCTTTAATTATTGTTTGAGCTCCTTGAGAGGTTCTGGGCACCTGCAGCCAGAAGACACAGTGGCAACCAAGTTATAACACAACCTCCAGACCCATGTTAATATTCCTGTCTTTTTAATAAAGTTAATCAGTATTTGCCTAAACTCAAATGAAAATGCTTGGTTGTGCTTTAGGTGCTTAAAAATGTGTCTAAGATACTGTATTAGGTGGCAGAAAATAAGTGAGCCTAAACAAATAAAATTGGAAGCTGATTTAATAGTATAAAAGGCAATTATTTTAGATTTCTGAATTATCTGGCTAACATGATTATTTTCCCTAGTTTTGAAGCAGTTATTGCCTCCTGTTAAAATTTAATTAGGACCAGCTATTTTACACACAGATGTATTTGTATCAAGTAAGCACGTACCTGCCAAACTCAAATGGTACTAGCTGCAGCTGTCAGAAAGGTGTTTAATTAGGGCCGAATGTCATTGGGTTATTACTTGATTAGTCTAATATTCCCTCCAAGGCAGAAAACGGGCTGGGGGATAGCCAGTCAACACTGCCCTGTCCTCTGGCCTTGTTACTCTTGGTGCTGCTTAGGACTTTCATGGTAAGTTCAAGCCAAACCTGACATGTTGCAGCAGAATCCATGCAAAACCAGAGAGTCCGTTACCCTTTTCTAGTAAATTCGTTGAAACTCCTTAAAAAGTGGGTGGGATGATTCTTGGTGCATCTAAGCATCTAACTTTTAGTGTGATAAATGTTATGGTTTGACAGACAGCTACCTGGATTTGAAGAGATGAGATCCGATGTGCTGGTGCCTACTGATTACACAGTGATTATTTAAATCCTTGTTTGTTGTTGGGAGCTGTTTACCGAACACAGCAGCCCATCAAGAAGAGACTTCCCAATCTGAACAAATAAATCGTGTAATCCTAACAGCAAACAAAGTGTTACAGAAATAATTAAAAACTTCAAGGAGGGTATGGGGGCTGGAGCATGGATGAGTAACTTTGTCGGCACGTACATCCCTCACTAGTGCCTGACGGTAAATTTTCGGAGACCAAGCAACTTCATGGCAGGGCAGCAGGTTGTACTGATAACAAGATATTATGTAAAGATAAACATAATTACAATCATGAGTCTGTGTCTTTTTTAAAAAAACCTGATTATGGTAGTAGTATGGTTTTAATAATGCATGGGACTGTTCCAGAATGAGTAAGTACCTACTACTGCTCAGGAAAACTGTGGTTTACTTTACTTGTGTTTGGTTTTAACCAAGCATACCAAAACCATCTCAGGAAGAGCTATGGGATTTGAATAGCCATTTGACCTATGACAAAAAGGAAAACAAGAATTCAAAAATTTGCTTTGTGGCTTCTGTGGCTTTAACAAGTCACAAGAAATCTTGTATATAAAATAACATAAATATGTTTACTCTTGTACCTTGGAGTAATGGGCACTGAAATCTACTCAAACAAAGCTTATGTAGATCTGGGAAATGTGAAGCAGAAGTCTTTGTTTTTATTATTGCAGTTGGCATACCTACATACCTAAAGGGAGGTTTGGATTTTCTCAAACACAGATCAAAATTTTCTAGACTTCCTTGAAAATCCTTTCCTGGATAAACTGGAAACCCTGGAGATTTTATATAAGCAAGGGCATAGTAAAGAATTTAAAGTGAAAAGTCTTTTCTACATTGCCCTGCACTGAGCTGGAGGAGGACTAGAGCATCCCAGGGACCTTATGTGAGGTGCCGACATATGGCATCCAGCAGTGGCAGCTTAGGCCACATTACTGAACTCGAGGATGGACTTTTTATGCTCTGAGGACAAGGTGTCACTTGAATGGTCTAGAATTTGGTTTCACAATTGTATGCTGGGATTAATCCCAATTTGTACTAGAGTGAATAGGTATGGATTCAGGCCCATGATATAAATAGTAGGGCCTATCAAAATGTACCTCTATTTTTCTTGGAAAATTCTGTTTTTTCCTTTAAAAACACGAAAATCCTTAACTGAAAACAGAAAGCAAAATATTTATTTCAAGTTTCTCCAATGTGATTTACAATGTCTCAGTTTAACCAAAGGAAGAGGTTTCATTTTGGGACAATTTGATGTTAATAATAGAGTTTTAATTTTTTTTTTTTTTGACTGTAGTTTACTAGGGCACCCCTGTCATTTTCTCATCATTTGAAGTGCAAATAACTCATACCTTGTTATCCTCAATGGGTCAGCCTTCCCTGCCTGTGCTACAGCACAGATTACTTCAAGGACTTGTCGCGGTACAAAATGGGAACCGTTGTTGGAAAGCAGTTCAGAGGAAGTGGATTGCTTTGAGAACATGGGGGTGTTTGGCTCCTAAAATACAGTTCTTATGAAGTGTTGTGACAGTTTACAAGGATCAGATTGAATATTGTACTGAAGAAGTGAAGCATTTGCTTATAGGACTGCTGGGATGTTTTGCTTCAGTTGAATGACATATGTTCATGTTTCCCTGTAAAAATCTTCAGCCTTTGGCTAAAATAGTTTGTTTTTTTCTCTTTGCTTTCGTGTATTTGAGGTCTTTTTTTTTCCCAAAAAAGAAGTGAAAATTATACATGGAAATAAGGCATTGCTATTGGAAAACTGTGTTTTGAGAACCTTCCCACATGTACAACTATTTTTGATACAAAAAATTGTTTCGGTCTATTCTTTCCACTATCCTAATGCACAGTTTTGCAGCTGTATTCATGCACAAGCTTGTGCAAATATAAACATCCCTACTTGGCTGATGTACTCAAAGAGGTTCCAAGCATTAAAGATAAGCCGTTGCATTTTACTCTGTGTTATAAAACACTAACAACCATTTCTCAGCACAATAAAAAGAAATGGGTAAATGTGGTTTGTATTTAACTTTTGAGGATTTCAGCTTGTTCTGGACAGGAAATACTTGAACAATAATCTGTTGCTGTCTGTTCTCAGCTCTTCCCATCCCTACCTCCACAGTCCCGCTAAGAAGTGAGGGGAAAGAAGAAAACTCTCTTTCTGAGTAAGTGGAAGATGGAAAGGCTCCATAGTGAGACAAGAGAATAGCAACCCTCCATACTATCTTCTCTGTGTAAGAAGAACAAAGATTATTTTCCTGGCCCTTTGCCTTGCCTCCCCCTCTTCTCCCTTGGTGCTGGAAATCATCCAGCTCTCACGTCCCAGCAGTCCCTGGCAGAGGGGAGGAACTGCTCTGACTTCTCTCTGTGTTAAGTCCCTTGTGAATTAGTCTCACATTCGAGAGAGATTCTGTGTTTCTCAGAAAAAATGCATGATATTGGAGTGACTTTGCAAATGTGCGGGTTTGCAGAATTTAAAATTATTAACCTTTCACGGGAATTCCCAAAGAAGAAAGGAAGGCAACCTTTTACGAACTGATACAACTCTTAGCTCCTTCAATGAGTCCTCACGTCAGAGGAGATTTAAAGTAAAGAAGAGAGAGACTCCTGATGGGATAAACTTTTTCTTATGTCTTTGAATTACAGGTCAGGCTTTGTTTTTTAACAATGAAAAAGAAGTTGGAGCAAGTATTGACTTCACAGTGATGCGGATCAGGTTTGTGTACTCATGCAGACATAAATGAAAATTCAAAGCCAGACACCATCTCACAGAGGGAAGAAATGGAAAATTAAACCTCTCATTATTGCATTGGAAATTATAGGATTATATCTATCACACATAGCATATAACAAATGTTGTAGCCAGCTTTGCTGAGTGGATTTTCCAGACTCTTTGGAAACAAGAGATTTTAAAAAACTAGTTAAAGAAAGAAATAGTAATTGCTAGCTGCTTTTTATCTTTGTGATATATATATAACACTTATTGCTTTCTTAAAAGGAGAAGAATTATCTCTTCAGTCTCATCTGCTTTTTAAGTTAGATTTCATTGTGAACTAACAGAGCAGCTTAATGAAGACCAGATCTTTAAACATCTGCATCCATTCGATCAGTAGATCAAATCACTGCTTCCCTTAGGTGTATTTGACCTGACCCTATTCTTACTGGCTTCACTTGCAGCAGGGATTTAATTCAGAGTGTTTAATTTTCAATTCTTAGTACTTATTTATGCTGTCAGTTTATTTAATAAACATTTAATATTAATCTAATTCAACTGGGTGGTGTTTAAAACTGAGAAGGTTCTGCTTTTTTTCTACTGCTATCATAAGTTGTCTTGAAAAAAGCAGAAGATTATATAGGAAAGAAAAAAACCCCTCAACAGTGGCATTTAGAGTTTAGCAATGAGCAGCACACAAGCTGTCAAATGTTTTTCTTTGACTTCTTGACACAATAAAAAAAAGACAGATTTTTTTTTCCACTGGCACTTACAAATATCCTGGAGTTAATGTGTATATCTGAGGAAGAGAAGAACTTGACCTAAGTGGTTACTTTTACCATTTCGGATTCTTATCTATTACAAACGTGAGTGTTTGCAGACACGACGGGCCATGGAGTATCGCCACGTCCAGGCAGCGTGGGCGCGTTCAGGTTTCTCAGGCATCCACGGTCAGTGAATGGAAGGAATTGTTAAACGGTGCTAAATAAGAACAAAAGCCCCAGTGAAGTATTCCCTTACTTAGAAGCAGCTTTCTATTTCAATCTCCTTATTCAATTACATCATGGGATAATATACAGGAGACATTGAGCCAGAATCACTTTAGTGAAATAAAGAAACTGAAAAGGACTTCTACTCTCAGTATCATTTTATTGAGACTAATATTGTTATTGTCTACAGTGTCCATATCAAAGAATCTGGATTGATTTAATCATTTCAGGCAAGGTTACAGAGAGTATTCTCAGTACATGTCCATCAGCATATCTTTACGGAGATCAGTGCCCTCATATTGATTTATATCAGCCCAGGGTTTACGTGGTAACTTCAGACCCCAACCCTCTCGGTGAGTTTCTGGATGAACTCTGACAGAGTCACTGTTCAATAATCATGAAAGGGAGCACCGTTATTTGTGAAGGTGTGGTATATACTGTTTCCCATGTGAAAGCTCTCTGCTTTTTACCAGGTGAGAGGTGAGGTGTCATTGCCCTTGCCCTCTGTGGTGGTGGTGGTGCCCCTGCTGCCAGCACAAGACTGGACTGTTTCTGTGCTTGGGAAACACGGAGGCTGCCAAGAGCTGGTGGCTGCCAAGGGTAAGTGATTACTAGGAATGCAATGAGGTAAGGAAAAGCTTCTTGGTTTTCCCCCTCCTCTAGTACATCCATATGTGGTCAACCACGAGCTGGACTGAGTACAATGTTTGAATCAAGCCAGATGCAATAACCCTTAAATCAACCTGTGACAAGGTGAGAGAGAAAGAAGGACGTGGTTGCTCTGGTTTGGCAGTGCTGGTTTGGTGGTTCCACAAAAAGAGCTGCATTTTTTAAAAACATGAATGGACTCATTTAAGTCATTGTTGTAATTAGGCCTTTGACGATTCTAATTAGGGGTTCGTCAGCCAATGCAGAATGGTGTTTGAGAACATGTGCTTAGGGTCTGAATCCCAAAATGTAAGGGCTTGATTTGTGTATCTGTGTTAACAAGCTGTGTGAGAGGATTTTCATCCACAATGTGATTTCTTGGTAAGCCATGTGCTCAGTGACAAAGATAAGGAAGGTGGTATGAACAGGGATATCTCACTCTTACTGCTCCGTCTTCCATTGTTCAAAAGATTTCTGTTGCCACACCAGGGGAGAAATGATAGCACACGCTTATCGAGCCACTGTGACATATCAACAGCAAAGGTGAGATTGAATCTGAGCATTATCTGACCAGAACATCATCAGAAGAGATGGCCAGGGGCCGCCACATGCCAATTGTCTGTCTAAGTGTCTGGCTGGTGGTTGTAAATGGCAAATAAGTCCCCTGAAATACACATCAGTTCTGGAACAATTTGCGAAGGGGAACAGGTCATGAATGACTTAACTATCGCTAATAGTAGACTGTAATTATTACCTTGTTAGGCTGTGTTCCTTTAAAGCCACCCCCTGGGAGATGCAACTCAGTCAAGGGCACATCTTGGACAGATCTCCTCCTACAGATCTCTCTGTGGGATTACCCTTGTGTTTAGCCTTGCTGTTGAAATAATCAATTACGTTCATCTTCTAATTAATGAACTAGTATCCGTTTCATAGAACATGCTCATGCCGTAATTACTGCAATTGTGTTACCAGTGGAGCACTCAGGGAATGAACGTGTATGGAGTGTTGTTGAGCTTGAATTGCATGCTGTGGGGAGGCAAGGGTAATGTTTCCTCTGCTGTTGAGTGGACACTTTTTTTGCTGAGAAAATACAGAAGAATCTGATCAAAATGCCACTAATGAGATGACATTTTTTTCTTTGGTTTACTATGTATTAGCCATACCTTTCTCTTTTATGATCAAAACTTATTCATGTTTTATTTTAAGCATTTGTCTTATCTCAACTGCAGCAGAAAGTCTATTCTGTACAGCAGGAAAAGTCTCCCATGCACTGTATGTGGAGAAAGAAAAAAAAAACATTTTGCTTCCTTCTACTTTTTTATAATATACTGTCATTTTTATGTATAAGGTTTCAAAATTCCATGGTATCTTGAAAATCTTTAATAAAATGTATAACATCAATATTAAACATGTCTGAATAGAGGCTTTATGGGAAGTGAACTAGATGGACAGTTTGGAAAGTGATACGTCCATTTGAAATGAGTTTACCTGATAGTATTTTAGACCTTGTATCAATTAAATTCTATATTGAAAATTGGAGGGAAAAAAAAAAGTATGTAAAACTTTAATAAAGCCAAGTAGAAATGTCACAGTGAGTTACTGTGGCAGTTCTTTAACTGGTGTAAATTGGCCTGGCTCCACCGAATTAAGAAAGGACCTAGCTCTTTAAGTTCAGCCTTCCGGTGAATCTAAATGCGACTCATAAATACGTACATGTACATATGCAATTTCTTGTACATGTTTCTAGGGCTAGTTATAAAAATGGCTTTTCTATGTTCCTCCTGGAATCTGAGAATAATCTACGGCTTTATTTCAGTGAATCAGGACATACAGCAATGAAAGGTAGTTGGAAGGATCATATAAGGGTCTCTTTGTACTTAAAAACAAATGACTAGACTCTTACTACAGTTTTGTCAAACTGTGAAATAAAAAAAATTGCAAAGGATTTGTTTTGTGGGTCTTTTTGTTTTCCTTTGTCAATTTTTCCCTATTCAGTTTCCTTGTTGTCTTTTGAATGCCTTAGACCTTGTTAAAGTTTGCATTTCAGTTGGTTATACAACTGGTAATTATTTGCGTAGCACCTCTTTACCACTGATCGTCTGGTGGAGGAATATTGCTGTATGCTTAATGCTGTTACGTAGATGATGACGGAAAATATCTGCTTTATATAATTACAGATTTAGACCAAACAAGAAGAAAATTCCTTTAATAATTTATGCATATGATAATCAAAGCAAGTTATCATATTCCATACTCCAGAACAGAGGAAGTATGTAATAATTTTCTAGAAATTAAAGTAACTGTTTCTCACTTTGGCTTCCTCATGCATTTGTGTGCCAAGTTTCAGACTGAAACAGATTTTAATGGTTGCATTATGAAACACTCAAAGTAGCTGTGATGAAGACACTGACAAACCAAGCAATACTGGTGTTGCACAGTTACACTGCAAAAGTTACACACAAGAAGTTATATAAACCATTATACAGTGGGTGTATGTCAGCCACCCAATGATGGGGTTTGAACGAAAATTCTGTATGTGCGGCTTGTTCCAGAATTTTCTTCTCCAATGTTTATTTTACCTGTCAGTAAAATCTCTCACTTGTCTTGTGAGAGTGTGAATATTGAATTAATGGACCTCTGTCCCAATCCAGACAGAAGTTTCCCAATGGAAATTCCTATGCTTTGGAGCAGCCAGCTGTACTGGTGCTTCAAACTGGTGTGTACGTGTGGGTCGGTGTTTGCTTCAGCAGCAGCAGCACGCACAGGGACGGCACTTCAGAAACCTGTGCTGCCTTGTGCTCTCCCTCCTCCTCCAGATCTATCAGGAAAAACTTTGTCATGAAGAGGCATGTGAACATTCTGTATGGAGTTGTGATAAATTACAGATGCATAGTAAATTAAATTTTGTGATTGTACCTTTGGCCTCCTCCTATATGCTGTACTTACTAATCACATCTCTTCTGGGATCACTTCTGCTGAAGAGATTCCAAGATTTCCACACTTTTAAACTAGTCTGCTAGAAGTGTGCATGAATACATGATGCTGCTGAAGGAGGGAGGAGACTTGAGTCAGAGACCTCATCAAGGAGAAATGTTTCACTGGTTTGGAAAACTGAACTAGAGTGGAGAAAGAGGAGGAAAGTTACAGCTCTGAGCAACGCATTTCAATGGTGCTTCCTCTTATGGACTATATTATGGTGGTCATGTGCTGATACACAGACAAGTATCTAATCAAGATTAGGATACAATGGCCAAGTCTCTCCTCCATTTTGATCCAATTCTGAATTCAGATCTTAGATGATAAGTCAGTGAAGTCAACCTCTGTGGTACCCTCTCCCATGTCCCCATACTGACACATTCACCCTCAACACAGAAGTTGTGAAGAGGAGTCCATATAAACTCGCTCAAAGTGTCAGCTCTGGGAAATTGTGCTCATTCCTTTCATGAGCCAGTGAAGATAAAAATACTATCCCACCACCATCCATTAAATGCATTCTCTATATATAGAGAATATATTAGAATGATACTACGGATATTGAATTTATCTTTGTGAGATGGGGATGGTCTCATCAGTCATGAGTGTCACAACTAAGCAAAGACACAAGTGAATAATGAAGCCACCCTTATCGAGTACAGATGAATTCAATTTCCTCTGTGCTATAATGTCATATTTGATTCAGTGAACTATAACATCTACTTTTTATTTTTTAAGTTGCCCATGGGTTCTATCTTTTTCTCATTCTCCCTCTCTAAAGCTGTTTTTGTGATGCATTTTTCCGCTTTTATGCATCCTGCATGTCTTTTTCCTCTGTCTGACATAACAACTAAGTTGAATCAAAAATGACATACACAGAATGAGAACACTTACCATGTCAGGTGCCTAAATTCCCTGCCCCTACTAGCTTTTCTGGAGGCCCTGTCCCTGGGAGTTATGCTGACAACACTTCATGCACAGAAGTGCGGGCCATGGATAAAAGGGCTTGTTCTGGGATATCTGTAAGGCTATGTTCTCTTGTGATTTTTGGAAAAGTGTCTAAGAGTCTGTCCATCCTGATGGACAGAGTAGCATGAAGAAACTAACTGTAGGAGTGGCCTTGGTGTTAAGCAACCATAACTCTTGTGAACACAGGCTGCGAAGAACAAACTAAATGTGTACAATACTGTGCAGCAGTAGGTCATGTGCAGAAGAGTCCACGTGAAAACAAAGCAGGGAGCAAAAAATTGCTATGGCCTTCCTCTTACCAGGACGGTTTTTAGCACGAGTAGAGCTAATTGAGAAAGCGTGCTCCTCTCCACACCATGTGTCCCCTGCCCTTTTCCCTAGAAAATGCCTTAAGTGTGTCCTACCTATCAGCCTGCCCAGGACCTGCTGTTCAGGATGCTTTGGATGGGAACAAAAGCCACCTGCACAGCATTGCCACAGCCGGGCATTAGGCACTGCAAGACACGCACAAGGACAAAGCGTATTCATACCCTTTTCCACTCCCTCTGTTGAAGTTGTGCCAACATGCCGGCTGCAGACAATACCAGATTTGTTTTCAGTGAATTTAACCGTTCGCATAATCCTACAAAATTGAGGTCTATCTGCTTAGACAGAAGAATGTGCCACTTAAGCTACCAAAGGCAGAGCGTAGTGCTGTCCCTGGGAAGAGCTCCTCTCGGCTGGCGCAGCACTCAGCACCGTCGAGACATGGCCTCTGGCTCCAGTCCCCAGAGGTTGCTGTGGTTTTTCCTCCTTGCAATACAAAGAATAAACACAAATGTGTTGTGTGAGCAATGCAGCTGCTGCACCGAGTCTGAGCACGGGGCTATTTTGTAGCTAGACTGCATATTCTGTATTGCTTAACACAGAAAAGAGCACAATAGCTCAAGTTCAAGCTAATTATAGCGGTAGAAGATTCTGTGGGAATGCCTCTCCAGGTTTTACCAATAAACTCCTTAGAGAAACAAGGAAACGTATTCACATTATATTTACCTAATAGATGAGATTCAGTCTATTAGATGAGATATGAAGTAAATTAAATTCCATGGCAGGTGAACACCCTGAGGGTACTGTAGTTTATAACACTATATTAATATTCCGTAAGACCACTGCATGAGCTTAGCACAGCTAACTTCAAAATTAGCTTTACAGGCCACCTGCAGATTTTTTTTCTGGTTGCTTTCATAGTCAGTGCTGCAATCATAGATAATTTAACATAAATATTAAGTAAATAATTGGTTCAGAATATTTCAAGGTTAGGGACATAAATCTCATTCCCATTACATGAACACAAACCATAAAAATACAAGGCGATGGTTAACCTGGTAATTTTAGTTTCCAATGAACCATATTGCCTTCCATTTTTTGAAAAATAAAAAAAAACCTAAACAAATTCTACTGAATGCTATTACAGAAGGTGCAGGAAAATTATTGTGGAAAGGAGATAGTAATTCAGAGCTCTATATAAAAAATTCTCAGGCTTATAAAATGATTGTAATGAGCACTACTAAGGTTTTTGAGTGCGTTTGTATAGATTTAGTGACATGAATATAGACTGAAGGTTTTGTGTTATGCTTTTCTGAAAGAATGATTTCTGAAGCTGAGCACTGGCTGAGGTAACAAGAAAGAGGTAGTGGGTGTGCCTCATTTTGACAGCTGTGGTTACGAGATGCTTTCTAATTAGCTTCCAGAAGCTTACGACTTGCAGGTTAGCCAGAAGTAATCATCACAATAACTAGGTGGTCTCTTAGGCAGAAAAGCACATTTACATTTTGAAGGAGGTAAGCTCTTTTTCTAATGCAGTTCTCTAGTGCCAGAGCTTAGGAATGAGATCAAGAGGAACTACTTTTGGATGTCAGACTTTTGGCTGTTTCCAAAAAAATCTTAGCAGTTCATAACAGTCATACTTGGGAAAACGTCGGCAAGATACTACGTCTGTTGTGTGCATTTTCCCAACGTCAGCAGACTGTTCATTTGTTGGTTTTTTTTATACATTGCTTGCATTTTTTTCTGACTCTAGCGTGTCTGTGTAGATTCTTGTTTGATGCCCTTGTTCCTAATTTGTCCTTAAGGGTATAAGGAAGCTTGTATTTTAATCATCGCTTCAGAGAGTAAGTTGGTTTAATTAGTCTTCCATTGCTTTCCAGATCCTTCTCAAAACATTTGGTCTCTGATATTATTGTCGAACTGCAAAAGGTGGCTGAGGAAGGAGAGCTGTGGGGGTTCCTCACAGACCAGGCGATGCCTGTTAATGCAAAATTGATCTGAAGAAGTGATTTTATCAGCACTTGTCACAGAAAAAATTGCAATCAGAGAATCTGCTTTCAGAGTTTGGCTCCGTTGGCTTTTACCTGTTGCTTCCTTACTGCATATAGCAATTGCTTTAGGTTTAGTAAGATTTTTGTGTGTTCTTTTTGTTTCAAACCATTAAATATTGAATCTCAACAAGGTCAGTCTTCTTTAAGTGGTTCCATTAGAAGATGTCTGCAGAGGATACCTGCTGGCTATTCCCCTACTGCAGCTGGGAAATCTGTGGATATAAAATTGGGATGGCAGGATCTCCCTCTGGGCTTTCTTTTCAAAGGCAAGGATGTGGAGGCATTGGCTTTGATGGGCAAGGCCATACTTTGAATCTTCTAGTCATGGTAGCAAAATCCACCAGAGATGGTTGTTAAGATGGCATCTGAATATTCAGTAACTTAAGCAACTGTAAGGAATGTTGCTAAGAGTAAGTGAAATAGATTAAAAAAGGAGTCAAAATCCACTGAGATTGTGACAAGAAATCTGAGACTTTTTAGGCAGAAAGGTTTTCACTGTCTTTTCTCGTACATGTAACGCATGTCCTTGTTCCTGTATGCCTGGAAGTGAGGACGGGTCAGCGTGAAGTTTTAATTTTTAAGTGATGTATTGGTCTGGACATAATTTATCTTTCAAAATTGAAGTATACTTGTGTGAGGATAGTGCTAAAAACCCCCTCACATATGAAAGTGTGAACAAAAATCAAACTTGGAGCAGGAAGACAGGTTAGAAAAGGAAGGCAGAAGGATATAAAAAGAAGGCAGGGATTATCTTGCTTATTCTGATCATTTTCTCCTCAGATTTATTGAGGTACTAAGATGTGTCTTGATTACATTTTCCTGTGTCTGCTAACATTCCTGATTTTGCACTTTGATACTATGTGGGCTCACACCTACTATTAAACTTTCATGATTGAATAATTTCAGTAGGGAAAAGTCTGCTCTATTAAAGTGCATAGAAGTTCAATAGCTAAAGTCTAAGGCAGACATATGAGGTAATATATAGTGTAACTTTTTATATTCTCAATTCTTCTTACTACACCCTAGAGATACTGGGAGACAATGGAGACAATGTGTAATGAATGACAGAAAGTGTGTATAAAAGTGTTGTACGGTGAATAAATTAAAGCCTTTAGTCATAAGACCAATAATAGGAGAAGTGAGAAATTAAGAAGTATAAGCGAGGGAGACAAAACATCTAGCAGAACAAATGGATATAATAATTTTCAAACATGTCAGCTTGAATCAACGAAGGTAAACAACCGGAGTCTCAGTGCATGCCTGGACTAGGCAAGCTTTGCCACTGAGTACTGTAAAATGGAAAGGAGTCATAAACTGTTGGAGAACAGAACAGGAGTATGTGTCTGACCGTTTATAATCTTTTAATCAAACATGGAGCCCATAGCTGGAGTCTGGTTGCTTTGGAGACTACTTTGTCTGTGTATTCATAGACCATTCATAATGCAGTGAGCCATAAAACGCTCTTTCACTTTCTTGCTTCAGTGGTTTCAACACCTTCCTCTGGGACAAATTTCTCTAATAACAAGAGGTAATTCAATTTTGCTCTTGCTCAGTCCTAAGCAAACAGTTCCTGCTGTTGTGTCTTACCAGATTTGTGGCGGTTGTACAGGGAAGACAGTGTAACAGTTAGAAGCTACCAGGTGCCCTGTCAGGCTGTAAATTGACTGTTGTATGGACTGTCATGGATATTGATGCTTTAAAAACCTGGAGATATTGCTCTGCTTTGTGGCACGGTGGAAACCGGTGCCTGTCCTACCACACATTCTTTTATAGGGGTGCCGTAGGTGACATGGGGAGCCCTGGCTCCTACCGTGGGA
Source organism: Cariama cristata (assembly GCF_000690535.1). NCBI lineage: Eukaryota > Metazoa > Chordata > Aves > Cariamiformes > Cariamidae > Cariama > Cariama cristata. Next base: position 73,625 of record NW_009626959.1, read on the forward strand.
GGTGGAGGCAGTCACTACCCATGGGGTTGGATGATGTGAATACTTGTGGTGGTGGCCGTGGGGAAGGCGGTTTCGAAGCTGGCAGCGGGGTCAGAGGTGGAGATGGTGCACCCTTCTCCTGCTGCCTGCAGAGGGGACGATACAAGGAAAGGGCTCTGGAGGGGCAGCACCCCTTCCCTGCAGCAACCAGGGTCCACTCCTCTCCCTTCTGCCAACCCACACACCCCACCAAGTGTGCTGTACTGGTTTTGGGATCTATTGGACAAGTAAGCTCAGTAACACTCTTCATTCCAACGGTTGCATTATTACCACAGATATACGGTGTCAGCCAGTAGTAGTGCAATTCCAGTGACAGTTTGGCAGTTTGAGTATTCACAGACTGTTCTAGCTTGGATTTGATACATCCCGTTAAATTTACAAGTTGGAAAGCTCATTTAATTTGTAAAACTGTTGAGTTTGTGAAGAATACGTTGAAATGTTTTCCTTATCCATTTCTTTAAGATCTTGTCTTATAACTGTTTTAGAGAGAAAGTGTACTTGCCTTCAATTTTACTAATGATGAGCACTTATTGACTTGTATTTATATTGCTGCAGAGAGAATGCACGTATTTATATCAGGGGCATGAAAATTGATTTAGAAATTGAATAAACTTTTATTCTATTGTGTAAGAATCAAACATTGATTTATTTGGGTTAGTTTAAAAACCAAACAACAAAAACCTCCAGGGACAATTTTTCTTTGCAGTTTCTTGGGCCTTCCTTTGAAGCATCTAGCCCTTTTAGAAAGAGGATACAGACAAGACCACTGGTGAGATTTGTCTTGTCAAATCAAGTATTTTCTTCCTGTAGCTATTTTTCCCTCTAACCTATTAGTTTGAGGCTCATCTGCAGGCCATGTGGTGCGAAAGCTCTGATCCTGCCTTGTACTGACTCGGGGTTTCCTTTCACATGAGAGTTTGACAAAAAGCATCCTTACTGCTCCTGAGGATTTCCTGGTTGAAGAGGTTCTGAACACTTCTCTGTTTGCACTATTTTTTTTATTTTATTTCAAAGCAGATGTGTTCACCTAACGTTTTCCTATATTTTCCTTTTTTCTGCTCTAGATGGCAATGTAACACTTTTTCATCTACTGGGAGCCTCATGTTTCTGTAAAATTTGTATAAAGCTACTAGCAATAGATTTATCTTATTGTGTGTGTACAGTACTAGCTGTAATGGCTCCCCTGCCATTCAGCCGTGACTCTCACCCCATCACTTGTATCCACCCTCCTTCCTTGTCTTCCTTCTGTCCTCACCCCACAGACTCCATCTCCTGCTCTTGCCACTCTTATCCCACCAGATTAATTTTTTGCCTGCATCAGATTAGGATAACTGAGCATGAGACAGCCTTGTCTTCTGTTTTCTTCACTCCTTTCGTGGCACTCGCCCAAATCTTGGTTTTCACACTCTTACATTTCCACCTGTTCCTTCATGCCCAAATTACTAATTTCATAGCCATCCCCTCTTTGTGTGTCCTTCCCCCTCTTTTTTTTTTTTTCTTTTTTTTTCTGCAGCAAGAACTTAATTTCTATGAAAAGCTCAGTCATGGTGCACTAATAATGGAAAAAACCTGAGCAGATTCTCCTATTTTGCCTGTGAAGTAAAATGTGCTATACTGCCAATCTACGTTATTGAAATTAGGAACAGGCTAATAGCATATATTTTCAGTCATTTAAAGGCAGCTACACTGCATCAGACTAACATCTACCTATTATTCTACCCTAAGTGTGGCCAATGGTGGATACCGATGGAAAAAATATTAGAAAAGTGATGTATAAATTCCCTTCAGGTGGTACTCTAGACTTTGAAGATTTCTTGAGCCAAAGGTTGTTGTGTATAGTTGTATCTAATGGTTTTGATGGAGATTTCTTCTATGAATCGTGGAGTTTGTTCTGTAATTAAATTATGGAACATACATAAACACTTCTTAATTTTCAGATGCTTTAAATATGCATCTTGATAATTAAATAGGGTGTCCCTAGTTCCTGGGTTAAAAGATGTTGCAAATAATTGCTATCCTTATTTTTTAGGGGGATGAGGTAAAGTGAACTGTACATCATGTAACAGAGTTATGTAATGATACTGTCTGTTTTCTTCATTTTTGCTTTCCTATTAGTCCCCAGTGGTCCATTTTCTTTTTTTAATCTGCTGCTGAGCATGAAGATGATGTTTTTTGGGATGAGTGCAAGATCTCTTTGTGAAGGATAATGGCTAATTTGGAACGCGTTGTTGTGACTACATTGTGTGGTTATTTCCCTCTCCTGTTCTTTGCTTTGTATTTATTGACAGTGGATTTCATTTGGCGTGTTATTTCCTGTTCACTTAGAAACACGGTATCTCCTGCAACTCTTCACAGTCAGCTTGCAAATGAAGTGAGTAATTTTGAATAATCAGAAAACCTAGCCACTTCATTCACGAGTGTGTTGAGGAGCATAAGCTTTAGCACAGAAGGCCATCATTGGTAAACCTTCCTGAAATGTGAAAACTGACTATTTATTCCTATTGTTAGTTTTATATCCCTTAACTAGTAATTCATCCTTGGTATCCTGGAGAGGATATTCTTTTTTATCCCAGGAGAACTTACTTTGAGAATCACATGTGGTGAACCTTGTAAAGGGGGGTGGAGAAAGGTATCCTCTGGATTGCACTTTCCCATATACTTTTTAACCCTTTCAGAGAACTCCAATGCATTTATGGGACATGACTTCCATGGAAATCATGTTAACTATCCCATTAAATTTGCTCATGTATCACCTGAGTTGACTCTTTACTATGAGTTCAACCAGTTACTGATCAAAATTTTGTCATGAGTCACAGACCTCCTGTGGCCCCTCAGTTCTTGCACTCCTGTCAAATTTTTCATTCAGAAAATGGGAAAAGCAACAGGAGAAGTAACAAACAGTTACAAAATTACTGTTTGAAACAGTACAAAATTACTGTTTGAAAAATATGAAAGTGGAGAGTGGCTTAAATGAGAACAACTGCAAAAATGGTAGCATCTACTTAGGAAGGGAAGGAAGGAGAAGAGCAAGAAAACAATATTTTATTTTTTTTTTTTGCGCAGTAAACTTAAATGCAGAGAAGTATGTTCAAAGAGGTGGTACTAATGACACAGGCAGAAAAAAAATCATTACTGACAAAGCATAACGGAAGTGTTCCAAAAGCCATCTTTGCTAAATGGTGAGGTCACTGATGACCTCTAACACGTGCATACACACACCAAACCTGTGAGTTAGATTGGATGTTGAAGGATGACTGTAACAGAGCACAATGGGAATGTAGGGACAAATTCAAAAAAGCCAAAGCCGTGAATAGAAGGCACTTGGCAAAAGACATCAGGAGTAATAGGAAATCATTCCATGTATATGTAATTGGTAAAAGAAATACCAATGAAATAGGTTTCTTTCTCTCCTGTGCAGTAAAACTGCTATAAGAGGGTGAGAAGGCTTAGGGGGATGCAATGTCCTTTTTGCATCAGTCTTTGTAGAAAAGGTTGCTTGGAGGAACTTACAGCATAATTAATACCAATAGTAAAAGGAGGTAAGATTCAAGAGTACAAAGAACAAGTTAGAGAGTTCTTGAAAATACTAACACTTATGTTTAAGATATGGAGGATAACATTGGTTATGACAACAAGGAAGCATTGAGAAACTAGAAAAGGTTTATATTTATAAAAGGGAAAAAGATACCTTCATTTAAGTTCTAGGAAAATTCTGGAACAGCTTATGAAACAAATTGTGCTACATTCACCTTGAAGGTAAAAAGATGTTTCTATCTTAACCAAAAGGCTTTAACAGGAAAAAAAAATAATCAAAAAAATCCAGTGTCTTTGTGTGATAAGATAACAATCCACATGGATAGAGGAGAAGCAGGAAATACTTCTCTTCTTTAGATAAACATAGTCTTCATGAAAGTTGAGAAATGAGGCAGAGAAATTGGTTGATAGTCAAATGTAGACAGTAATGCTTTTTGGTTATTGTCTAAATCAAACCACACAGTCCTAGCCAGCTTTGTTTGAGGTCTTTCTGGTCAGAGTTTATTCAGGACTTTACCAAAGTTCTGAACCTGGCATTGACATGAAGCTGGGAGGCAGTGCAAATCCTCTGGAGAACAGAGTTGGAATTCAGAATTATCTCAGTGAACTGATGAAATGGTTTCTAATAAAAACCTGTAAATCAATAGGGATATTCAGTTAGGCAGTGATAATCACCTACACAAATATGGGATGGGAAACAACTGATTAAGCAACAGTCCTTCAGGAAGGAGTCTGTGAGTATAGTGATAACAACCTGAACATGAGTCAACAATATCTTGCTTTTGCACAAGGACAAACTTCATAGAAGTATAGGCAAAAGGAAGTTTGCAAGTCATGTGACATAATCTTTTTGCTCTACTCAGCTTGGTAAGGACACACTGGAGAACTATGACTGGTCTAGAGTATCTCGTTTCAGACTTTGAAGATGTGAAAGCCTTCTGCAAAAGAGCAAGGGAGTAATCTGCCTCTGTATTCATGGTGTGGGCAATAGGCATGACCCACAGCAGGAAGAGTTAAGGTTAGGTATAAGTTCCTAACAGCGAGGAGGTTGAATCACGTGAACAGTGTTCTTTCCTAATGACACAGAAGCTATATCATTAGCGGCGTTCCCACCACATCTGTCAAGGATGATGTAATATGTCACAACTGACTCAGCCTTGAGGCAGGGGATGGACTGAGAACATTTCCAGTCCTCTTCACTGTTCTCTCTCGCTTTACCTCTTTCCCCCAGCTCGTGTTTTCATCACTTAGAAGCTGCTTGCCATCTGCTTCAAGGCCCTCTACTTCCTGTCCCAAGTTTATTTTTGTCGAATTTACCATGGAGAGCTAACCAGGCCAATGTCATACTTGGTCAGACCTCACTATTATTTTACTTTTCCGTATCATTCATTAGTTTATGGAGACACATTGGTGCCAGCACAGACTTTTGAGGTACCAGTGCTGGCAAATTCTCACCTTCTGAGAACTTTCCAACCTGTTGTTTCCTGTCTTCCAAACCATTACTAATCCCTGAAAGGTCTTCCCTCTTATCTTGTGCCACCTTAATTGCTGCTCTGAACTGTTGCTGAAGGATCTTATTTAAAGTGTGTGGTTGGGTTGGGTTTTATTTTGAATGCATGCTGCATTATACCTACTGAAACACTATTTTCTCACTGTGTCCTTTAAATCTCTGCTTTATGAATTATAAAAATTATGTTGATTCTGCCCCAGTATGTTACAGTTATTCATGTACCCACCTGTGCTAGCTTCTATTATATTTTATGCTAATTAACAGGCAAATGAATTTTCTGGTATGTTAATCAGACTAATTAGTCTGTAATTCCCAGAATTGCCTCTGTAGCCCCTTACAAAGCTTGGTCTGATATTTGTCTTTTCTCACTCTGCTGGAAAGTAATAGAGCTTGCAATAAGCTGAAGGTGATGTACTTTTGTTGGTTATTCTGCAGTTTCACAACTGAATTTCTTTAGAACTCTTTGTGACTATGACCTGGTCCTGGGTGATATATTGTGTGGTGTTTTTTTTTTGGTTTTTGTTGTTGTTGTTGTTGTTGTTGTTGTTGTTGTTTTTGTTTTGTGTTGTTTTTTTTTTTTTGTTTGGTTTTGGTATGCTTTAAGTCTTCCATTGCTACTTAACCTTACTTCTTAATCAAGTTCTGCATAAAAAAATGGCTCCTGAAGACCACTCAGATTTTGACTTCTGTTGGTGCTGATGAAAATAATTAATCTCTTATAATGGTATTACTTTTCTTGAGTATGCCTCCTTTACTCTGAGCGTTATTTTGACCAACTGTCTAGTTAATATTTTTTTTAAAAAAGTATATCTTATACCCTTGCACTTCCCTTCCCTCCTGATTGGCCCTTGCAGCTAGCATTAAGGGAATAATTTCAAAAAATTAAAAATAAACTGCCTAGGGAAAAGAATATGGATGCCTTTAATGGCATCCTCTAAGTACCTACAACATTAACTGCTTTCTCTTTAAATGTATTCTTTACTAAAAATTCACGATCAATTAGCATTAATTAACCAGAACCAGGTAGTGTACAAGCACTTCTCAGAGCAGTATTTATTTGTATATTGCTACACCACAGTAGGGTCCTAGGTCACAGATGAGGCTTTCAGCCATTCTAATACTTTTACTGTAACTGCTTTTAATAATTCCAGCAAGAAAGATATGGAATTGCAGTCCTTCCAAAAACAGTTAATTTCTTTAAAAATATCTAAAAAGACATACATAAAGAAAAACACGGACCTGTTCGAGCAGGTGAGGAGGGCCACGAAAATGGTCAGAGGGCTGGAACCTCTGCTATGAAAAAGGGCTGAGACAGTTGGGGTTCTTCAGCCTGGAGAAGAGAAGGCTCCATGGAGACCTTATTGGAGAGATCTTTCAATACTTAATGGGGCTCATAAGAAAGACAGAGAGAGACTTTTTACCAGGGCCTGTAGTGACAGGACAAGGGATAACAGTTTTAAACTGAAAGAGGGTAGATTTAGATGGAACATAAGGAAGAAATTCCTCCCGGTGAGGGTGGTGAGGCAGTGGCAGAGGTTGCCCAGAGAAGCTGTGGGTGCCCCGTCCTTGGAAGTGGTCAAGGCCAGGTTGGATGGGGCTTTGAGCAACCTGGTCTGGTGGAAGGTGTCCCTGCCCATCGCAGGAGGGGTTGAACTAGATGATCTTTAAACGTTCCTTCCAACCCAAATCATTCTGTGATTCTATAACTTCAGTTTGAACTTTTTCACCTGATTAACATTGTTCACATGAAAATGCAAAATACATAAAATGACCGAATATGAGTACATAAGGCAGAACCTAGGAAAACTGGGACATGCATAGTTCCAAACATCAATTACATGTAATGAGTTGGGATCTCTTGATCAGAGTATCACAAAGCCACTGGGTTCATTGGAAACTGACTCTGTAATATGATAGGTCTTTAAGTGAAGGATCTTGTTAGAAGAGTTTAACTTTCTAAATTCATCAATGATTTGATCTCAGACTTGCCTTACCATTTCTGTTCTCCCTATGTTACAGATGCCAGAAGGAAAAATAAACATAATAAATAATAACATTTCACCTGAAAATTTTGCTTCTCTAATAAAGGGTGATTCTAAATGGTACAGTGCAAATCTAAATATGTTTTGGAGAGAAGTGGGGTTACCTATGCTCATAGTAACATAAGCAAAGGAGAAATAGGGTGTTGTGTAACTCCCAATGTTACAGAGTGACTTTCAGTCACTAAGCAGCTACCATGCAGTGCAAATACCAGAAGAAAAATTTCTCTATATTGGATTTTCTCTAAATGAAACAATGAAATAAAAAAGTATTTGTGAAGCTAATACTCCAAGAAAGTTTGAACTGAGGATTGATTCCTCAACTCTGTCTCTAAGGCATCACATCATTCCTAAATACTACAGAGCAATTGAAAAGATGACTGTCCTGTGACTGCTGGCCTAGGTACAGCTGAGAGTGTGATGAACTTAACATCAAAGAGCCAATGTGAAATTTCCATACTTTATTGGTTACAGTTGGTGACTCCGGTGTATCTGATGGTTGTTTTTAATTGCACATACTGTTTCACTGATTTGTATTGATCTAGCAATGCAAAGCAAGTGTAAACTCAGTTTAACTACCCACCTAAGCTAGTTTTCTGACTGCTTCATGTCAAAGGAGTGGAAAAGCAGCCATTTGTAAACGTTGAAAGCACCTGCCTTCAAAAAAGTGAACTCTTGAATGTCCTGAGGCAAGTCTCATCCTGCGCAGTTTCCCCTGAAATAGTTCTTTCTTTTTTCTTTAGCTTTTTTTTATCATTTCTGCATTGCTAGATGTTATACCACCCTTCAAAGTAATTTTTCAGCAGTTTTATGCTGATATATTATTAAAGATAAATATTTCAAGTGATGCAAAGGTCCCTCAACTTCTTTTGAACTATATTTTTAATATCTAGGAAAGCTGATGTTTCAAATCATCCCTGATCTTAGTGCCCTAGGGCTTGCAAAATATCCCCAGTATTAATGAATGTAATCTGAGGAAAACATTTGTCAGAGGGAGCTGGGAAAGGAACCATGAAAAACGTATTACGTAGACTGTAGCAAAATGGCTAGCCTTCTGATTATAAATCTAAAATATTAAAATAATGAATTCACAGAACCCCTATTAGATATCAAAGCTTGTGTCTTATTGGGGTATGCTTTTAATTTATATGCCCTCTTTCGGGCCAAAAACAAACCTGATAAATTGAACAGTGAATTCCTAACCTGATTGAAAAAACCTGACTCTGGATTGTTGTTGTCAATAGAAAAGAGGCTGTGCAAGCTGAACTCTGCTCAAGTCGATGCCTGTGGTATAACTTAATGGCACATTTTCAAACCTTACAACTTTTAAACACAGAGCTAAACTTTAAAGCAGCAACTTAGTAGCCCTTATGCTCTTATGCTCTTTTATCTTATTTCAGTTTTCTTTGTTTCAGGAGTCTGCTGCAGAGGTAGCTGTAGGACGAGAGAATTTAAGTGCTTTCAGTTGGCAAGAGCAGCCAGTGTTGAGCTAATAAACATGATGACTTTTCACCCCCCTTTTTCCATAAGAGTGAGGAATGTACTGAAATGAGTATGCAGGCAGGTCATAGTCTATATATTACCTAAAACCAAACCTCAGTTTAGGAATATTTAAATACTTTTCATTACATAACCTCCTCTTTTCAAAAAAAGTGAAGATTTTGTTCTATTCCACCTAGAAACACATTAGAATTCCAGAGATGACAGATAAATATAGTGGATGAAGCATGTTAAACATTGGTAGTGAGTGCACAGGACGAGAGAAAGCGAGTGATAATGGTGCTAATGTGAGATGTGGGAGACCTGCTTTCAATTCCCTCATCTGCCACAGGCTGCCTCTCTGACCTAGAGCAAATTTGTCTCTCAGGCTTAAATTTACAAATGTGTTCAGGCACATAACTACCTCTGTTTAAATGAATACATTGCTAATGAAATGAATGGTAAGTTATTGATCGGTGCATTTGGTTCCCTAGGGTTCCATTTTTGTTCTGCAAAACTGTGGGTGATGTTGCTCTATTAGCTTAGAGTTGTGCTGGGAGCATAAATAGCTTACTAAGCTCTCGGGATGCTGATTGTCCATCTGTAGAAAGAGTCAGAATATCTCATATGATTATGTCCCTGTATGAATTCATGTTGAGTTCCTTTCTGATATTGTATTCAGTTCTGATCAACCCATCTCAAAAAGCCTATAGCAAACCCAAAGAAGGGCAATGGAAATGATCAAAGGTGTGTAACAGTTTCTGCACACGGAGAGGTTGAATAGACTAGCCTCTTCATCCTGAACGAGAGGTGACTGAATGAGGATGTGATAGCAATCAATGCAGTTGTGCATAGGGAACAATTACTGAGAGTTTCTCACCATAGAAGTGCTGTAACTTAGTTTTTTACCCAACATATAATTAAACTGTAAGACCCTTTTCCAAGGGGATTGTGGGTGACAAAAGTTAGATGGTTTTGAAATATGTAACAGAAAAATTTCTGGGTGAAAAATCCATTCTGGATTATGGAACACAAAGAAATGACCTTGAGTTCAAAAAATTCTGTAGGCTGAGGCTGAAGAGGGCTGTGGGGAACTGCTGCCTCCTGTTTATCCTCATATATTTTAGGCACGTTTGGTACTGACCGCATGAGAGAGCGTTCTAAGATAGATGGACCTTTCGTCTTGCCTGACACAGCCATTCTTATGTTCTTCCTTTCTAAAGGGAAACAAATATAGACAAATATATTCTTCTGTGCACATTGTTGTGTTTCATCGATTCAATGACAGATGGTAGGTGTGCCTTTTGCTGAGAAAGCTGAGAGGAAAATGATGAAAATATATTTTTGCATTTATGTTTTATATTCTTTTCCTGGAATGAGAGAGAAGGTATTCCCTTTGAAGAGCATGTTCTCCTTCAATGGCTGAATGTGTCTAGATTGTACCTTCAGAGTCTAATATTAGTGAAGGTCAAACATAGTGACAACCATCTTAGCAATGGACCAGAGAATCAGCTGTGACAGCCTTCTGCCACATCCCATCTTTGCTTTAGATGGAGATTAAACTACTCCTTTCACAGGATAGCTTTCATCCTTCCCCTACCCTTGCCCAGTTACCTCTGGTTGATAGGAGAAAGCAGAGCCTGTTAATCTGTGGCTCTTGGCTATGGGTAAAAGTCTGAGAGGTCAGCAAAGCATCCCTATTTTTCCTACCTAAGCCAGCTGGTATCACAGTCACAGCAGAGTAAAGGGTGAGTTACTCCTTTTGAGGACACTCAGTAGTAAAGGGAGGAATGATTCAGTCCAGCCTTGAGTGTTTTGCTCCTGGGGCAGATTGTGGACTTTTGGGAAAGGCGAGTCACAATTTGAAGGTGGTTGTTCCCATGGCAATGAGCAGCACCACCTACCAACCACCAGTTGTCTATCTCCTTATGAGAGAGGAACGTATTTTCTGATTCCCACTCCCCCCACCCCAGCAATCTTCCTTACAGAAACCCCATTTGTATCAAGGCCATTTTCTAGGTGAACTGAAAGACATGCATCCCTCTCTGTGAGGTTTAGTACCACTACTTACCATGCGGTAATGGGACATACCCAGCAGCAAAACATAGCACTTTCCTCCCAGCAGGACTGGAATACAGCTTCCAGGCTTGCCATAGCCCCGGCAGTCCTGGGAGTGAGGAACTGAGATGAGACAGTTTATTTGCAAAACAGAGAGCTGTATCGCTAGCAATGAACTGAAGAACAAACAGAAGACTTTACACAAATGTGACACTTGCTCTTTTCAAATTACAGCCGTTGTATTTTTACTACAGATGAAAAACAAACAAGCTGCTCTGTCTTGTCTCTCCCAGCTTGCTTAGAGACTCAGCCCAGCTTGGCTGCATGTAGATCAATTTGTTTCAAGAGATCAGCATTTCCTTTTTAACCTTTTGAACTGTAAGTCCCAACAGGATCCTGATGTTTTCATCAATTATATATTTTCATTTTGTACTGGTAATCGATAGCACTTTAGAACACTGATGTCATACCATATCTTTGTCTTGGGCTAGTAAGTGAATAATAACTAAATAATGCATTTCAAACAAGGGAGCAAATGAATATTCTCCCTCCAGCGCACAAAGAAACATGCAAAAAGAAATCACTGAACAATAGGACATTGATTTTTGTGGCTACAAACTTTCCAGCTGCAGGCAGAAAAGACCAGAATAGAGTTGTAGTGCGTTATTGTACTCCTGAAGTTGCACTTGGGCACAAAACTTCAAAATGCCTCTCATTTTCCCAGCATTACTGCTGGATACGGATTTGGTGCAGATCAAGGTAATGCTGAGAACTCGCAGTTACAGGAATATTTGGAAAGCAAAAGAAATGTTTGCAATCCCGGCATTGTTGGCAGTGCCTTTTCAAATGCTATGTGTTCTCAGCAGACAAAGCTTTCAAACAACTGATATCTGGAAAACAAGGCTACATCTGTACTAGCAGACCTCCGAGGGTCGGGGAATAGCCTCAGAGTCTGGTTTGCAATCATACATGCTGTTACATTGTTAGCGCAGGTTTTGTCGGAATTTTGGCCGGTGCTAAGGAGTACTGTCCCAAGCAGCACCAGAGTGTATGTAGATTGGGAGTTAACGCTCTCGGCAAACAGCTTGAACATGAAATCCCTATTTTGGGTACGAGAACTTGGCTGTGCAGATTGGAACCATGCTGTGTCAGCTGGCCTCGAGGCCAAAGAGCAGTCTATTTCTCATTTCATTTGCTAATGTAGACACAGTCAATGGGTACTAGCTATATTTGATAATCTTGCTACCAGCAGCAGAAAGAGCACCTCGTGGCTAAATAGTTGGGCTGGGACTGGAGAAATTCAGTTCCTAGACATTGCACAGATTTTCAGTGTAACTTGAGGTCACTTAGTCCCTTTGTGCTTCTTCTTTCACTTATAAAATGAAGATAACAGAACTTACTTAAATTAAGTACTGTGACAATAACATGCAGAAAGATGGATTGTAACCTATTTAATAGAGCAAACATCTCTTACTAGAAGTGTGTAGAAAAACGGGCAGCTCATCTGACTGAGAAAAGTTTCCAGTTCTCTCTCCCTCTCTCTCTCCCCCTTCCCACTGTTTATTTCTCCAAACCAAACTGTTTAGCTCAAGCGCTGAGGCCTCTGGAGGCCCTGGAATCTGGCTGGGTTATTTTTGTCTTCGGTGAATACAGCCCACCAATGTACCAGAAAGGGTTGAACCCCTGCTTGGAGTTTGTCAAAATATGTTTTGAGCCTGAAATGTTTAGGAGAAGACAGGCATATAGCGTTTTCTAAGTCAAGTTTGTGTCACTGGAAAATTTGGGACTAGCTGTCGGTGACTAGGGGATACAGTGCTGCACCTTAATAATAATAATAACAATAACAACAGCAACAACAGAAGAGAATGGTGAAAAGCTGTCAGTTAAAGATACACAAAAGAAGATAGCTGTGTGTTCCACCCTGACTCAGGACAGTGCTTAAAATTATCCTTAATGTATGCACACTTAAGCACCTTTCCCAAATAAAGCCTGATATAATCTGATTTTGGCTACAGTAGTGAATGACGTTAGACAGCTATTATGTCCAGAATGAGATCCAAAACAAAGCAAGTATTCACTTGGACAAGTTTCTCTCCCAAAATCGATATTATGCCTGGTGGTAGCACAGCTGGAGTTTCCCCTCCCTCAGATTTAATGTGCTGCTCTTTATCAGTCCTGTGGTTCCTTCTCTTCTGTTTGTCTTCTCAAGAGGCAAGCCCCAAGCTTTCTCTTCAGCAGAGCACTCTCAAATACGTGCTAATGTGTTGATGTATGTGCTGATAAAATTCTTCTGGCAGATCAGTATATACTTGCAGGTGCCACCTTAGTTTAGGCAGGAATTTGCTGCATTTCTCATAGAGGCGGTGAAGCATTTCAATAAAGGGCCTCTGTCTTACTCTAAACAAACTCTTAACATCACAACTGACTGCATTTGCTAGCATGATGACTGAGTTGTTGGGAGTTTATATGCTGAGTACGGATGGGTTATTACACAACACTGTTTTCAATTATTGCAATGCCCTGTGATGTGTTCCTGATGCCAGCCAAATTATGGTCTCCTGTAGAAGTGGAATGAGCAAAAAGAACCTGCACTTGGGATATACTCACATATACTAATATATATCCAAGATCCTTTGGCATGATTCCTTGTCATAGGGCAAGAGGTCTCCATGTATTCTTGCTTCACCTGGATATGCTTTGTCTGCCAACTTTGTAGCATTTCATTATTCTTTTACATTTCACGTTATGTTTTATGTTTCACTAAGTGACCTAATTCCACAAATGCAAGTGAAGAAATTTCTAGCTGTCTCAAGGTATATTAAAAGTGAAGAGTTCAAATGATTCACCTTCTAGCCTGATTTTCCAAAATCTGTCTTTTTTTATCCAGAAGGTTAAATATAATTTTAACTACTGGTCAGCAACAAATGTCTGAAGCTCTAGGAATGAAGAATGCTTTCTCTGATTCCGCATGTTAAAATTTCTAAGATCTAGACAAACCCTTCTTCTTTTTTATGCTCAAACAGTTAGAACATGGAGTAGCATGTTTAATTTGGCTAGAAATCATTTCTTTTCTAGCTTCTTGCACTTATCTCTAGTCTCTGTTAACGTAAAGGACATAATTCTGTAACGAGTCTTTCTCAGGACTGCCCTTTGACTTAAGACAGTGATCGGTTGCTGGCGGGCTTTCTACCCCAAAAGATTTATCTGTTCCTCCTGTCACCTCGGACCTGTGCGCTAGCACAGGTGGGAATTGAAGAAGTTTTCAGACTTTCCAGCCAAACTTTCTCTACAAAATCCATTAAGATTTCTGTGCAGATGGGGTAGAGAGGGGACCTGCTGAAGTGGATATGCCTCTTTTAATCTTGACTACAATACAATCAGATTTTTCTATTGATCTTTGATCTGAAGTACAAAATGTCCCTTAAGCCACAGGAATTCAATGTATCCATTGAATTATCTGCCTATCTAGCAAGAGTAGAGTCAATTTTTAGAAATATATATTCACTTACTCAAATAATATAATTAAAATGATACAATATCTGACATACATCTTTGGTTTTCAGAAGTTTGGAGAAAATTCTGTCTTCACAGGTATATGCACAGTGGAGTTACTTTTTTAGTCAGGAGTTAAATTTTATCCTCCACGCTTGCATGTTCTCAGTTCAACCTACTGATGTCACTGAGAGTCTTTAACTTCAGTAGGAGTTTGATCAGACCCTGAAGAAAGTTGACATCAGCTACAAAAACCAACAAAGGACCATTTCTACAGAGAAATTTAATCAAAATATCCCTCTTCAAGAATTAGAAAAGGCAATGTGGAAAGACTTTCAAGAAACCAGCTAGAATTATGTAATTAAATATCTAACATTTCAGGCAACAGAAGTTCGTACAGTTCCAGATTATTTCAATTCTTTTATTTACTCTCTGTACAACAGAATTCAGCAAAGGTGATGCAGCCATGTAATTCTAAGTGAATAGGATTTCTCTTGTGGATTGTGACATAAAATTTTTCCAATGATGAAACTTCCATGAGTTACAAGGCCAGAATAAGCAGAATCTTCTGAAATTTCTTCTCCCCCATTTAATTCCGAAGTTCACAGAAGACTAAAAAATAACTTAATTCTCCAGGCTGCTCCAGGGCCCAGCTTTCCTGATAATTCACAGACGTTTGCACCCAGGATACTGTCTGAAGAGAACGAATTGTTTGTGGTCATATTCACGTGTGGTTCTAAGAAAATTTTGCTTTGTGGGCAACATGGGTAAGACTTAAAAAGCTTTGGATTTCTCCACTCTGTCCAGACTTGCAGCACCATCGCAGAAGGTCTTTTGTGCTCAGATCTCTCTGATCTCACTCATGACACACCTTGGCACGTGCAGCGTATCCATCACACTGTAAAACTGCTCTTCTGGTGAACCATAATGCAGCCCTCCTATCATTTCAGATGTTTTAACCTGAAGAAGTAAACACCAAAACAATAACATACTAGTGGCATGCAAGCACTCTCTGGGGCTCATGAGGGGGCTGTGAGGAGACCAAGGAAAAGCACTATATGTTAAAATTGCAGTCAACGTGCTCCAGAGGCAGCTGGGCATGGAAAGCATGGATGATAACTAATCGTCTGCACTTTGCCTAGGGGCCAGAGGTCTTTGCCTGGACTGAACTTCCAGTTTTCCAGATAATGATAAACAGGCACAACTGACTGATTGCATGAATTTTTGCTGGTTTATTTATTTATTGTAATAACAAGGCAGTTCAATTTTTGGAGCTTGCTTAAGCATATATTTCCTTAGCAAATTAATAGATGGTGGGTGTAAATGATGAGTAGGAAGCGGTTTTTTTCTTCTTGATGGTTTTCAAATTCTTTATTGTGTAAACAGGAGCTGATTTTTCTTGTAATATTTATGAGCATAAAATAACAGTGAAGTCATTGTTTAAGAGGTGCAAAGGTACAATAACAGCAGCGCAAACACTGTATAACGTTCTAGATGCTGAAATGCAGAGGCCTGTTTTGAGAACCAAGTTGTCTCCCGTTGGTGCTTGATTTATTATTTACATCCATTTGGGAAATGAGTCCTCAGGAGGTTGGAATATAATTATCCACTTAGTTGTTCTTAAGGGGGGAAAAAAAGAGAGGACAAAAACCTTCCACAAGGAGCAGTACAATGTCTTACCAAAGCATCTGAAAAAAAGTTTCCTTCTTTGTTTTCAGTGAACTACATTAATACAGTGACATTCGTAGAATCACTCAGTAGTGGCATATGTAGTTTTTGAGAAAAAAATATAGGTAAATAACTGACTTGATATTTCAACGTGTGTCCCTGCCTGTTGTTGGGTTTGAATGGAAGAGGATTAAATAGAGAAACAGAATATGTTCTGGGAGGGAAGGAGAGCAAAAAATGGTAGAAGATTGCAATGTCTCAGCAGTAATTGCTTGAGATCAGTTATGTCAGCAGTAACGTGAAATATTTTGTATCCTATTATTGCTTCTGTAAGAAAAAAGGTCTGTTCTTCAAAGAGGTGAGAGCACCATCTGTGGCAGTAATGTGGGAATGAAACTGGTGAGAAGACATCATGTTTCCATCTGTTTTCAGAGAGCCTTAAACAATGGCCAAATCTGCAGAATAGCTTCTGCTATGTGAACTTGTGAAGTGTGATTTACAATGTTACATGGCTTCTGCATCTGAACTTACGCATGCAAGTCCGGAATGACTGTCTGTCAAGTGCCACCGCCTTTGTGTACAGACGTGTCTGCACTGGAGGGCACACGCAGCATCAAAGGTCTGCTGCAGCAGCTGACTTTCATGTTGGTCATGTACAAGATCCTATATTTGCTGAAGCAGAGAGCACCTAAATTCTTTGTCAAGCTCTTCTGTTTCCAAATGTTGGCCTCAGGGTGTATTTAACAATAGATATTTTAAAGAATAAAATGTGATAATGCCAGGTTATCATCTTGCGGTACCTTTATCTTTCTTCTGTATCAGTAAGTTGTCTTGCGGCACCTATCTTTTTTCTAACAAGTCATACTGTCTCCAACCTGTCTGACTAACTGGGTAAGTTAACACTGACCTCTACAGTTATTTTGTATTCTCACTTTGCTGTCCCCCTCGTTGTGATGTTGGCTTTCAGGGAAGCTCAGGAGGGTGTACCTTTTTTAAAGACCAAGGTTAGCTAAAAAGCACCAGAGCCTTTAAATGGAGAGGCCATTGTCCTGGTTTAACGTCAGCTAAGCCCCACCCAGCCGCTCACTTGCTCCCCCCACAGTGGGATGGGGGAGAGAATCGGAAGAAAGGTGAAACTCATGAGTTGAGGTAAAGACAGTTTAATAGGACACAAAAGGAAGAGAAAATAACAATAATGATAAAAGAATATACAAAACAAGTGATACAGAATGCAATTGCTCACCACCTGCTGACTGATGCCTAGCCAGCCCCTGAGCAGCAGGCTGCCACCCCCCAGCCAATTCCCCCCAGTTTTCCTGTTCAGC
>NW_009626959.1:90978-106738 GCF_000690535.1 Cariama cristata
GAACATCCCGTTATGATCAGCGCTTTTTCCAGCACAAATCCAAAGCATAGCCTTGTACCAGCTACTATGAAGAAAATTAACTCTACCCCAGCCAAAACCAGTACAGCCATATATCCCTGACATTTGTTAGTATGGAAATTGTACTTCCTTTTGATGTGGTGGTGGTAACGTGTTGCTTGATAAATAAACGGAAATAAAACCATATTTTTTTTTTCTCTTGCAAATGTACTCAGAATGTGGTGGTAATGTGTTGCTTGATAAATAAACGGAAACAAAACCATATTTTTTTTTCTCTTGCAAATGTACTCAGAACTTTAAGAGACCCCAAAGTTCAACGGCTCTGGCCAAGTCTGCCGTTACCTGCAGCCTGGCTGAACTTCTGCCAAATCCAACAGGACTTTGGAGCAGGTTGCTATACAGGTTACTTCTAGAATATGTCGTCTTTTAAAAGCCCATTATTTTCTCAGTAGTCTTTGCTGATAGATCATACTGGAGCTAGGCAGGCCTTTAAATTAGTGCCTGTGAGCCAGTGAGTGAAAAAGCCTCCTTGGAGACATGGGTTTGTCGTCTTGGAGAGCATCTCCCCAGCCCAGCAGCCAGGAGGGGGACAGTGTGAGTTCCAGTACAGTAGTTCTGCACCAGCAGGAGATTTCTCTCGTGAAAGAGAAATCCTCAGGAGAGAGATAGAGAAAAGGTTTTGAATTCTAAATCACCTGTGAATCCTTGGGAGACCTGGGTGAGGAGCTTGCTGTGTCCTCCTCCCTGCGCTGCAGAGGCAGCCTTACGGGAGCGAGCCCGGCCAGCGCTTTCAGTGCAGTTTCAGCAGCATTCGACCGGGAGTCAGAACAGGACTTCTCTGGTTTGCTGAACTGGGAGTGTGACATCAAATTTAATTTTTGTCCTGTTAAAAATATATGTATCTCAGGTTTTCACCTCAAAAATGCACCGACAATAAGCAGTTCTTATTGGAAGGCATTTATGTTTTATCTAGGAAATCCAGAGAGAAGTTTTGGAAAATATAGCTTCAAATGAATGAGAAGAAGAATGAATGGTAATATTGTGGTCTTGTAAAGGTGTGAGGGAAAAAGAAAGAAAGGCTGAAACACTATACAGTGCTTATGCCATTTTCTTTTCCTTTTTCAGGATATATGAGGGAAAAAAAAACCTGTGTAAAGGAATATTAAGAAACAAGGAAATACTTACATGAAATAACCTTCCAAACTAATGGGAATGGACCGCTTGTGATTTTAAATATATCCCAGTACCTTGCTAACACATGCAAAGGATGAAGGAAACAAGTTACAAATGGACAGAGTGTCAAATTCTCAAATCAAGACAGAATAATTCATCCTAAGAGATAATTTATACCGACTAAGCTGTCTGAGGCTTTGGAGATCAGCTTTTGGCACGTGCATCTCCACAGCTTGCACGGTGGACCACAACATAGTATGTAGATGATTCACGGGCTGGAGACTTTCTGCACATTCGGGGTCCGAGGGGGCTTGCCTCGGCTGCAGAACAATAGCGTTCCTTTGCACCTTATGTCTTGGGCTTCTTTTCAGTGGTTTCAAACTCTGACTTCTCAATAGCTGAACAAGATATTAACAGGATAAATTGCTCACTGCATGTAAGCAAATTACAGGAGAGATGTGACTTATGAAAGCAGTTTTGTCTCTTACGTGCTTAAACTCCAGCTATAATGCTGGTAAAGATGACAGTAACGATATTAATAGGGAGAACATGTTGCTATTAAATAGACTGCAACCACTCCTTTATTTACTTTCAAAGCTGTGATTTGCCAGTACTGTCTGCTCCCCCCTCTACCCCACAAAAGAGAAAAAAAAAAGAAAAAGAGAGAACAAGAAAATGCAGAGAAGATTCTGGCCAAGCTGAGCAAAGAGATGAAAGTAACATCCTGACTCTTCCCTGCCATCAAGGGTACAGGGAAACACTAGGAAACTGGTTTTATAATATTTTTTTATAATTATAATATTTTCAAAATAAGTATAAAATAATTTAAATAAATCATGTAACTCTGCAGAAAGACTTGTATAACTGTTCTGATTAGCGATATTAAAGATCAGATGGAAAATTAACGGTATCCCCTTATACCAGTAAAAGCAGAGGCTAAACTTTTAAAAGTTTACTGCTATTGAAGTCTGCAGCATTTGAAATACCTAATAAAGCCTACGATGATAATTCTCCATCCACTGCGGCTCTTTCTTTTTTAATCCATTTTTGTTTTCCCTGACTGTTTGACCTTCTTGAATGATGCTAAAATTTACTGGAGGGTCAAAAAGTCGTAGGGGCCCGCATGAGACATAAAGCAAGACAAATGAAGACAGGATTTCTAGGCAAAATCAACACATTTCTGGAGGCTACTTCATACTATGCAAAACACTCCTGTGCTGTTTATAAGAAAGGTAGATCGAAGTTTGCTTTACACATATTAAAGGTGCTTTCTATTCTTTTATGGGGAAAAACTTGCTTGCGAGCTTTGCATTCCAGGATCTGTAACCAAATGCCAAGACTTTTTGGATCTGCCAAGTTCAAAATCTAAAATTTCAGGTCCGCTTGCCAGCTCACATTTTCCGTTTGGCAGCAGCACTCTCTCCAGCCCTGCCAGTAGCTGGCCCCTGAGATGCCTCCTTACGAGGCTTTGGGTTTTATTTAAATTTTTGGTTTTTCAAACATTATTGTTCTATAAAGATGAAAGTCGAAAATTTCAAGATAAACCCAGGCTGAGCAGAACCCATTTTTTCCTACTGAGGTGTCTCCAAGACAGCGCCTGATTTAAGGAAACCTTGGAAATGATATCTGACTTAGCTAAGGGAGTGTATTTGTTGCTTGCAGTGATATTTCTTTGTGAATACACATTTGTCAGGGGAATCCTGTTTCTTTACTCAGATAGGGCAGGATTATTTTTTTTTTGTTTTCTAACTGTGCATGCCTAATTCCCCTTACTGTTAATGAGAGTTTAATGTGCTCTTTGAAATGAAGAAAAAAAACTATGCAACTGATAAAACAGAGCTTAAAGAGGCAGGGTGACAACACACGAGGCAGGAGGAAACAGCTGTCTGGCTGTGAGTGTAATGCTTTTCTGCCACAGTAGTCAAACCAAAGAAAATTGGTGGGGATTTTTTCCTTTTTTTTTTTTTTTTTTTTTTTTTTTTAATGAAAACAGTGCTTCAAAGGGAGAGGCAATAGGAATGGGTTGGTAAAAGAACTGCGAATTTTAACTCGCCGCAGTGGGTGAGCCATGGAGTGATTCCCTAAAATAAATAAAATAAAACTATTCAAAACAGGATAGTGGAAAAAACGGTTTGCATAAATTGTACTGACATTCCTTCGGAGCTCGTTCCTTTTCTGTGTTGTGTTCTCATTTTGATGGTGACCTTTCAGACCAGATCTGGATAATTTAAATCAAAAGAATGTTTTTCCTTGTCGTGCTGCCCTCTAGTAGTCCAATCATTCAAACTTTAAGGAAATTTTGTGGCAACAAATCACCATGACATACTTATTCTTGCAATCCCTCTTGTCCACCCTTAGAGAAGATCCATGACTTAGCATATGAAGTGGATTACCTTTCACCCCAATTAATGTTTTTATAATGAGTACCAAAGGAAGTAATAATGTTTTGCCACTTATTATCGAGCGTTGCTGGGGCAATCTCAGAAACTCAAGACTTAGGTCATTGGCAGCACTGACATGATGGCAATCATGCTGCTGAGGTTTAAGCCCTGCTACAGTGATGAATAAATGGGTCAATTTAATTTCCAGTACTATCAGTCTGAAGCTTTGAGGAGCAGAATGAGTGAGATACAAATGTCCAGGGGTTTTGAAGATTCGGCAGAGGTTAGGCTTGAAATTCCAGCCATTTCTGAGCCTATTCGAATGTTAAAAGAGAAACAATGATGTAATAAAATAAGAAATTATAATCATGTTTTGTCTGTGAAGCTGAACAGAAACTACATAATTTTTAAGTGCAATGATAAATATTTTTCATATTATTATGCAAAAAGACATGATATTATATAATAAATTGTATTTTGTATCTTGTCAGTAGGTTGATTGCATTGCATAACTTTCTAGTTGGCAAAAGTCACTGATACCAGTTTTAAAGAATGGGTACCATCTGAGATGTTATTGAACAGTCTAATGCTACACCTCTTTTGTTATCTTTTAAAATCATGTATTAATGCTTAAACATACTTTAAAAATACCGGACAAAGAAGCAAAGGCAGTTGAAAGCCACCTGACAAAAATAATGTTTCTAAATCATTCCTTGGACTTCTTTCGTAGGGAGAACTAGGCTGTTTCTGGAAATCTGTGTTTTAACAAGAAGAATAAAGGCCTTGCATAGAAGTTCAGCAAGGAGCCACACTGACTTACCAATAAACCTTGTCCATTATACAGTATAGTATATATAGTATATATATACTCTATAGTGTATACAGTGACGGATAGCACTGGAAGGCTGTGCGTGTGCCATTTATGTGAAGAATTCCCTCCTTGCAGTCTATTCTTTTTCTGTTTTTTCTTACTGCAATTATGAAAAGTTGTTTATACCAACAGCCAGTTCCACCCCACCTCAGGATAGCTTTCTGCAAGACCTAAAGAAAGGCAAAGAGAAGATGGACAAATGAGTATGTATGTGTGGATTTTATGACTTCATTATCTCACGTATTAATGTCGTTAACGTCATTTAATACTGTTCATTCATTTGTCAACCTCTTCTTTAAATTAAGGAAGTAATTTACCCTTTCTCCTTTGGAAAAGCTTAATTAACCTCTTTTGCTCGTGATGATTGAGCCAATATCTATTGAATGTCCTCCCATATGAAAAAACAAAGGGTCACATTAATTGTCAGAAAGGCTTTTTTGGGAGAGGAAAGCCTTCCCTCCAGTCTCTGTGTTATGGCGGGGAGCCACTCAGACTGTGCCTAATCACCAGCCTGGCATTCTGGATCCTGATGAGCATTGCGGCCGCGACTGACCGCCCTGCGGTACGGGTGAGACTGTGGCCTCAGCAGAAAGCCTCCTCTGCAGCACCGAAATTCCCCGGCACATGGAGGAGGATGGAGCCACAGTGGTCTTCAAGTGGTTGGTGGATCTGGACTATGCCAGGACAGAGACTGTGGGCTGTTATGTGTCCCAGCCCACTGGGTAAGACTGGATGCAGATTTTAGACTCTAGGTTTCAGTTTCCTTCCCTGTAAAAAGTAACGTTTACTTTGCCTCTCAGCATTTCCATGCACTTTTAATTATCTGACTTTAGAAACACTTTTGTGTTGATAACCTTAGAGAGAAAGATTATATAAATGCAAAATACTGTGTTGTTACAAAATGTCTCATTTTGAAGAGGTTCTTTCAAGACTGACAGTTGCAAAATTCCAATATTCATTAAAAAATTACTTTTTTTACTTAGACTAATGCTTTGCCGTAACACATAAACAATCACAAGGAGAGGGTTGGTTTTCTCCCTGGCTGCGTGCCAAGATGCGATATACCACCTCTTTACTCTGTGTCTCTACGTGTGTGTCTATTTTTGGCGGAGGTAGGCTTTGAAGTACATTGAGCGTTGGCCATTTTTGTGCCCAGACATCTGGAAGCTGGTACCCATTGAGCAGACGGCTGCCTGTTCTTGGGAGCAAAACCAGAAGAAACCGAGTCAGGCTTATTTTAGGAAACACTTGTTTTGACATCGGCATTTTAAAACCTTACGGTTCACAGGTACACGTTGCATCTGAAGCCCTGAGGGCAAATTTCTGTTCCTTTCTGCTCTGCATAACAAGCAACTCAGGCTCAGTTCTCTGAGCTTGGTTCTCTGACTGTTTTACAGGTCTCTGAAATTCATCCAGTGTTCATATTGGAAAAGATGCCGAAACAACTGGGGGATGAATTATCTATTTATTTATTCATTACAAATGTTTCTTTGACCTGGTGAAATGTGGTGAGCTGGAAGAGCCTTTTTTGTCACTCATGTTACCTCTTATCCTCCGCAGGAGTCGCCGAGGATTTAAAGGTCATTTGAAAAGCAGCCTTTTGCTCTCTGACAGCCCTTTCAATATTAGCCTCCAGTTCTGTTTTACAAAGTCATCATTATTAACTGCTTTCGTGGCTACTGCTATTTTCCTGGGATTGCAGAGCAACTTGAGATACTAATTGCAATGAGCTAATTTGGCAATACCGTGCAAACTTCCTTAAGGCATTAGTTAAGAATATACTTTCCTTTACACAAAGAGTTTTTGAAAGAGGGAACAGACTGCAAATGCAGCAGAAGGTATGCTTTTGTACTCCTATACTTAAGAGTAGATGGTATAATTAGCTTACAATGGCAGTTGAACGTATTGCTCAGAATGAGAAGAGAACATACAGAATTAAACAGTATCTTTAGCTTAATGATAATCAGTGATAATGATGATAATAATAATAGTACTTAG
This sequence comes from Cariama cristata, assembly GCF_000690535.1. Lineage (NCBI taxonomy): Eukaryota > Metazoa > Chordata > Aves > Cariamiformes > Cariamidae > Cariama > Cariama cristata. Next base: position 97,420 of record NW_009626959.1, read on the forward strand.
AACTTTAATGCAGAGATTTGCATCTTGAAAGTGCTATGCAAAACATTGACTTAATTACTGTCACCTCTTCAGGGAAGGTAGGTATTATTGCCTTGACTTAATAGATAGGGAAATAGAGACATAAGGAAATGAAATGACTTGCCAAAGGCTCTGCAAGAGCCTGTACAGGGATTCAAACTTTCCGGGTCCCTTTGCTGTATACTCCCTTATACCCGGCTAATTATGCACATTTTAGGGCTGCTCTGTGCTTTTGGAACTTGAGCCAAAGTCCTTTGAAATTAGAACTGTGTGTAACATGTTTTGAAGGTTGTATTTTTTAATCAGTAGGTGATTGGAAAAAATACTTCAATAAGATTTTCCTCTCTGGATCAACATATAGTTGGGGGCAAAATTGCAAAATTTTCAGTTTTGTGTTTAATTTTTTTTTTTTTATCCTTTTTAAACAGACCAACTTCTAAAAGAAAGGTCAAAGTTTTGTACAGAGTGCAGTCAAGAAACAAAAGAGATTTTTCTGAAATTACTTTTGTTATTAATTTGAGGGAGATATTATGTGGCCTGAAATTATTCACCAAATTCCAAGTTTGTTAATGCTTTCTCTGACATGCAAACTGCATATTTTTTGTGTTTGTACCTGATATAGTTATATTTTGCCTGGTTCTTATTAAAATCACTGTGAATCGTTCTGCCTCAATTATTTCTCCTGACGGAAGGACTGGAGATCAGCCTTGTGATTTGATTACTCGCGGGGTGTATGGTGACAAAAATCGTCTGGTGTTAACACAAACCGTTTTCTGACTGCAGCCACAGTTTAAGATGATGATGAGATATTGTTAGATGAATTGTGTTCTGTAAGTATAAAGTGAAAACATCAGCTTTTAGGTATAATTATTTCCCTGTGTGAAAGACATTAAAACTAGACTACAGGGATGAGTTTTGCTTTGACTGCTTTTGCTGTGTTTTTAGCATAGATCTTATAGGCACTGCAGTTCTGCTTAATTAAGTCTGAGGCATCATTCACTTCTTCGATAAGAAATGTAGTTCCATATCTGTAGAGCATAAGGCAATAATAGAAGTCAGCGTCTGTGTTTGCAGGATTTAGAAGGAGCTTTTGATAATTGTTTTCCCTGCTTCCTACCTTCTGTCACCATCGTTTACCAGCGGATCAGTGCACAGAACCTCACAGGTATTTAAAACCGGGATGTGCTGAGCACCTTTCCGTGACCAGGGTGAAGTGCCCCGCTATACTGGGAGCCTTTCTGGACACAACTGGTGTCACATTGATGTGTTTTGGTACCTACGGGGTGCGTGGGCATTTGCTGGTTCTCCAGAGGGACGTGACATCCGTAGGTAACAACTTCATGTGGCGTTACTGATTTTTGCATTGTACCGGCAGTCGTTTCTGGGTGTGTGAATCCTTTGCGGAGCCTGTCATGATAGTCTGACCTAAAGCTTCAGAAGGTTTTTGTAGATGAACTTCAGGAATGCTTTCCCTGCTTCCAGAACAAGGTAGTTGAATTCATTCAGCTAATCAAAACATCAAACATTTTTATCCAACAGGCTTTAACCAGGGTTTTCATTAAAGACTTTTGCTTTTTTTTAACTTTTTTTTTTTTTTCATATTGTCATAACTGAACATAGCAGCAGAAATGAGGAACATTGAGAAAACAGTGGAGAAACTTTCTGAAAGGCTACCTTTGTATTTGCTTTCCACAGATATTTTACATTGAAAGCTAAATGTTTTTCTAATGGTCACAGTTTTCCAGTCAGAGTAAGCGTGAAGAAGCTATTTCTATAAAGGGGAAATAGGCCATAAGATGAAGAGTGGCTAGTCACACAGCTCAAGTTTTGAAAAACTTTTTTTTTTTTTTTTCAACAAATTGCTTTGGATGGATGATGTGGGCTTAAACTATTCCAAGGCATTATTTAGCAAATCATTTCAAGAAAGGTATACATTCAAGAGAATCACAACCTAACAATAAGCTAATAGAAATGTGCATTCTTTCATATAATTGGTAAAAATTATTCACTGCTCTAATTATTAAAACTAAGTGGCTTTTTGGGAAGCGGAGTATGAATGAAATATTAAATTTGGTTCAACCTGACAGTCCATATTAAAATATCAGAGATGAGTTGTTCGTCTCCACATAGTTGAACTGACTCTGGGCTTTGAGTAGTACTAAAGAGAAGGCAAGACCTTCTGGAGTGGAATAAGAAATATGCACCTGAAATTGAGATTGTGCTGTAATATATGTTGATCACACAAGGTGGCAGGATGAGCTTAGGGCTGTCCCAGAAATAAGAGGCAGTGAAGCATCGTTGCTTTCAGTCAACACTGTATCCTTGCTTGCCCTACGAATATGCCAAGTTGCTTCTGCACATGTAGAGGGATGGAGAGTATTTTAATACAGCATTTTTTGATAATTATCCAAGTTCTTCAATTTCCTTTGGAGATTTAATGGAAACTGTTAAAGCTTGTGGCTAACTCTGGAAATTAATAATCATACAATGCTGAATCTGCTCACATCTTCATTTTTATTGAAAACACAGTTTACTTACTATCGATACATTGATTCTCTAAGTGGGGCTGAGCTCTTCAGATGAAGGACAGCTACAAGAACAGGCACGTAGGGAACATTTTGCTTTTCATTATCGATTTATGGCTAAATTCACTTCTATTGTAAGTGAATGAAACTCTATTGACTTTCCTGGTGTTGCATTTACTTATAGAAGGCCTGAGCATGGCAGGTAGATATATGTAGCTGAACTGAGGGCAACCCAAAGAGGAGAAATTGAAGTCCAAGGCAAACAGAAGGGATTACTCTGCAGCAATTTCCATGCTACTGCTTTGGCCAATGAGTTGGGGAAGAGTAGCAACACTTCTTTCTACACCTGTACAGCTACCAGATGTTCTCCTCCACCTCCGAGCCTGCCCTTGTGATGCTCGGTTCCAGGGGCAGGGCTGAGCTGCATCACCAAAGGAGCCAAGTCAGCTCCTACGTGTCCCTGCTCAATTTGCCTCTGTGCAGCTACGGGGCAGCCAAGCAGCGCACCAAAACGATGGAGAATTTCAGCTCTGGTGAGGGACTCCTTACAGTCTTAGAAGCTCTCACTGTGAACTGCAGTAGTAACGCATAAAAGCAAGCTGTGTGTTGAGCCCAATTAATGGTTGCTTGAAGAGAGAGAGATGCGTCACTGTAGGATACATTTTACAACTGGCTGATAATATATCCTGCATCTGAATTTACTCCTGTCTGTAGCTGGACTGAGTAACTGACCAGGACAGTCTTACAAGTAAGGGCTTAAGGACTGGGATCTATTCATTGCTCCTTATGCAATATATTTCTGGAAGCTCATTAGAAGCTATTAGAGCTTATTCACCCTTACAACCTTTTCAGCAGATGTTCAGCTGTATTTTTTTTCCTTTACTGCCTTAAGACATTTGGCTAAGCATTAAAACAAGATTGGAATAGGTCAGGAAGGTATTTATTTCCCAGAAAAAAAAAATTAAGAAATCAAATAAGTCACAATTAATAAAAAAAATCTTCTGTGATCTATTAATGAGAACTGGAAAACAAAAATTAACTTAAAAGATGAAATTTAGACCTATAGCGAACACTGGAATTGCAACCTTTCTCTTTGCACAGATAGGAGGTTACAAAATGGTGAAGGAAAAAAAAAGAATCAAGAGAAAAAGGCAAAGAAAAAAAAAAAGAATTCTGACAAATTTCTTTTGCATCAGCTGCATTTGCCTATGGCCCTTCAGTCATTCAGGGGAGCTGCGGTCCATGAGTCTCACGAGGCTTCCTGAATGAACTATGGTCATGTCTCAGAGGGTTTTTTAGCCCACACCTGAGTGTTGGGCTTCAGGCCTGGGAAATCCCTGAGAGTTATTGTGTCCAGCCTACCCCATAGTCATGTCCTGTCTGTCAGCTGCTGCCTCTCAGCTGAGCCTCAGCGCTTGTACGACATCTCCTCCACCCTCCCGCTGCAAAGCCTGGGAGGTTATTTTTAATTGCCAGTAGTTTTAACTTACCTGCTCGAATGTACACTACACGGGCTTGAGTCACTTGCACATACCTCTCAGCCTAGATAAGATAACTGAGTGGAGATAGCTTCTCAAAATGCCTCTCCTGTGACTGCCTGCAAGTCCTCCCTCTTCTTTTCAGTACAAAGTCAGGCACTAACAGGCTAAACCACCGCAGGGGATGCTTTGAGTTAAAATGCTAGTCTTGCACTGAAATGGGCAAAACCGCTCACTTATACCTCTTCCTTACCACCTCTCAATCACTAATTATCGCCTTTGGGTCTGATTTGCCTCACAGCAGTCCGCTGCCGTTGATGAGGCGTACCTAGGAAAGCAGAAGGTCCCTGGGAAGTCCAAGCTGGGGGCTGCGGGGTGGTGAAGGGTAACGGTAGGGATGGCTGGCAAGCTGGGACACACGTCTGGGCTCAGACAGGCATTTTGGGTGGTATCTCTCACGGTATACCAAACCCCATGAAATCGTGCAGTCAGAGAGCTGCAGTGCGGTGCGAGAGATGATGGGACTGAAACAAGAATGAATATGTGGAATACACACGAGTAGTAGGCAGCAACCTTTATATTAAAAGTAATTATTTCGTATCTGAAGAGGCATTAGAAACTGTCTGCTACCCTGAGAGAGTAGCTTGGCAGTGAGACAGCCATGGCTGAGCCAGCGCAGAATTGCAGAGCTCTTCTCTGATGAGTGGGTGTCGCAGAGCAGCTCCCTTTGCCACTTTCCAAAATCATTGCACAAAGTGATGCCTGCGTATTGGTTAAATTAGTAACAACTGATTCGGTTTCAGTCAAAAATCTAACAGTTTCAGTAGCCTTAGCCAGTGCCCCTGGAAAGCAGAAAGCAAGCAGAGGCGTAGCAGTACAGAGAGAGCTGGCACCGACAGCGGTGTGGTGAGTCAAAATATTGATGGCAGTGACGCAGATGCTCACATAGCCTCCATCCTGCTAGATGCAGGTGTCATTCACCCCTGCACAACACGCATGGAAGCAGAGCACACTGTCTCTGGACACACATGCACATACGTATCCACAGATACATATATATGCTATTGAAGTGACGTGTGGTTAAACACAGCAGAAGAACGTGTGGTGGGGTTCATGCGGTCACTGAAAATGTTCTCGTTTGAGCGTCTCGATGGAAAGCTTGCAGGGCAAGTGCATATGGATGACGCCAGTGTCTAGACAACAGTGCTGTGGCACTGCTGTACTGTACTGGAAGCTACAGAGGGTCCCTGACAGCCTTTGTAAAGCGATATGAAGCAAAATACCTGTGAGAGCGAGGAAATCATTCTGTGTTGATTAATGCCGCTGTTGGTATTGATGGTTTAGCTGCCTGTACAAAACAAATGTGGGCAATCAGTTCATCTTGAAATAACTTGTACAACTGAGTAAAGGAAGTTGTTGCCAAATCTATTCCATACTAATTGCTCCATGCCACAAATTCAGGGCCTGATCCAATATGAATTGACACCAAGGAGAGAGACTCCATTCACTGCAATAGTCTTTGGATCAAGGCTTCATTATAAGGGAAGAAAACACAGCACGCTAAATTAGCATTCATCTGAGTTGTCGCTCTCTGTTTCTTGAGAAGCAGACAGGCTTGGTATTTTCTGTGTAGCCAAATGAGTCTTAGCACTTACATGCTGGATTGCAAACCAGCAAAGCCAACCTGAGCACATCAAAGTTTTGGTAATAGCTGGGGCCATGTAGGCTGCTGCCTGCGACAGACTGCCTCGGTCGGGTGTCTGACACCGGGCTCTCACCGCTGCGTTGCCGCACAGAGTCATTTACCACCCAACAAACACTTAGTGCTTATGAGGCATTTTTCAAAAATCACACTGGGGCCATAGCTGGGGCTTTAGCTATTTAAACATCTTAAAAAATCTGTCCCTCGAGAGGATTTAACTCGGCAGGATTTAGGCTGCTAAGGCTCACATAATCAAAGGGACCAAAGCATCAATCCATCTCTTTTCATTCCTAAGGACATAATAGTATCATGCCCCCTCCCATGAGGGGGTACTGCAGAGAAATTTCCAAGCTCTCAGCACCCAAACTAGCTGGCTCTGGAAGCAGATGGAGTATAATTATAGCAGTGTTGAGCTCCACCTGAACTAATTAGCTCTGCTGAGAAACAGGGATTGAATTTAATAATGCATGTTCTGCCATACCAAAAAGGCTAGGCTGCCTTTGAGACCCATGCAAGTGCCTCTGCAAGGTGCTGTGCTGAACTCTGTGGATGCACTCTGAAAGTCAGCTTGGAGCTTTTTTTTTTCCACCATAATCCACTGCACAATGTAGATATCACCTTGTCCCAGCATTCAGGTACCATTGGCATAATTAGTCCTCAGCTGTCACTTACCTCCTGACTATTAGTTTAGCATGTTAAGTTCTGCATATGTTCAAGATTTTACTGTCCAAACTCACCTAAATATTGAGATCTACCTCAAGGACTGCTGTAGCCAAAAGCCTTGAAGCCTTCAAATGGGACTGTCTTCGCTGTGGGCCTGATGTTGCTGGCATGGTCAAAATATGCTCAAAGTAAGTAGCACCTGTGAGAGAGAGGGAGAAGACTCAGGTTCAGATCCCTGCTCTGAAGCTGTGATACCTATCAGACATGGACTTGAACCTGCACGTTAGATACGTTTCCTAATTGCTGGGAATAAAGCCAGTCTCTCTAGCCTCAGTCCTCTGTATATCAAATAATTTCTACAAAGAGGAGCAACTCCCATGTTGGTGACTGAGATATTTTTCCCACCCCACAGAAAGCTGGGTGTCGGGATGCTGACTTGGGGCACTGGTTTGAACTCAAGCTCTAGCTATGATTTGGGCAGAAGGAGCAGTTTGACCCTGTCCCCCACACCCTCAGGGGGTGGTTAACTCCAAAGCTCTCACTTCTTCTGACCTATCACTATTACTCTTTAAAAATGGAAACCCAATGGTTTGTATCATGCAAGTGGCTGAGATTATTTAGGAGCTTAATGGCTCTGAACAGACACTCTGCCTCTCTGGACACGTGTAAGAGCTGTCTCTTTTTGCTGAAATTTATTTCTTGCTAGTTTGGTCCATGCCCTGCCCAGCAGCTTTCAGTTGACCCCGGACTTGGGTGCCTACCCATGGAAAATGTGTGCGAGTATTGTAAGAGGTAGGATCAATTTTATGAGCAAGGTGTTGCATTGCTTAATTCTGTAAAGCCTAATTACTACCTAGGAAGTGCAAATGGAAATTGGACCCTTAAATTACTTAAAGTCTTTTGAAAATTTAAGCCATGGTTCGTAACATTTGATGATTTTTTAATGTAGTTCCTTTAGACAAATTTAATGACTCACTGTGCTGCAGACAACAAATTACAACTGCTGGATCAAACATGCACACAAATCCAGAGGTAAGCCTGTTAACTGGTTCTTCGATTTTAAAAAATACAGGCTTCAGTGTTTTGAGCCAAAGGAGATTTTCAGTGTCCAGTACTGATGCATCTTACTGGGTCCGCTGTTGCAAAGGTAAGTAGTTTTCTCATCAGAAACTCAAAACACCTTTGATTTTGTTCCAGAATCATTCTTTTTCTTGCCATTCTGCTGATATGGTCTGAAATAAAATCCCTTAACTGGAAGTAGATCTGATTTGCAAGATTTGTAATAGCACTGGTGAATTCAATTGCCTGTGCGGGAAACACAGGAGTCCATGTTTCTCCTCCTCTTCCTCTATTTGCTCCACAACATATTTGGTTCAAATAACCTGTTCTTGAAAATCCTAGTGGTAAGTGGAAGAGTGGAGGCATTAGAAGGAGTATTGTGTTTGTAATAAAGGGAAAGGGAGAGATGAGAAGAGAGGAAGGAAAATCCTGAGTCTAAGACCGTCCCCCGTGCTTCTCCTGGCATGGTGCAGAGACAGCCTGCCTCGTGGGCAGGGGAAGGAGTAGAAGTGCAACTTCTCCCTAAATAACTAAATGAATACTTAACCTACAGGTCTAAAACTTACAGTATGTTATAAAACAATTATGTTTCGTTTGCATGGAAAAGCTGAATTGCCATTCAGCTTCTTTTGTCATCTGTATGTATGAGTTTAGAGCAATTAGTATGAATATATCGCAGGTGCATTATCTCAGGAAACTGCAAGAAGCTGTGCTGTATTTTTGTACCATAGAGGAGTGCCAGAGCTGTAACTCTTGGAAGGTTGAAAACTGGAGAGGTGTGAGCAACTGAAGTATGATTTTATAGTCATAACAAGCACCAATAGCCATCTATATAATAGGAATGAAATGAATACCGTATTTTCTCAGATTATGCCGTTACTCATTTAATTTAACTGGAGACTGCAAACTGTTTAATTTTAGATTGTGGATTACCTTTCTCACGTGCCCAGTTTATCTTTCTAACTGCAGATAAATTTTTTTGAATGGTAACAGCAGTGGTATTGTGTTAGCTTTGATGTTATCTCCAGACAACATCCTATTCCAATGAAACACCTTTTTGCATGTTCTTTAAGATAAACTACTTGGGAATTCATCAGCCCTGAATTTCTTTTGGTATAATTTTGTCATATCTAATTGTTCATGTAAAACCGATCCTTGTACCTGACTCTGAGATACAGTTTCATTTTTAAGTGCAAGTTCCTCATAAATTCATGTGAGCATGGTAAGATAAACATTTCCTAAAGCAAAATCTCAAAGTGGCATAAATGGTGATTTTTTTTTTTTTTTGGTAGAGCGATAGGAATCCACATCTGCTGAGGATTTAACCCTTAGAGTTACCTGACCTGATAACAATTTCTGCTGATGTTCCATTTATATGGGTTGAACAGAGGGACTTCAAAGACCGTGGTGATTATTCATATATGGTTTGATGCCCTTTTATTCCATCTCAGAGGCTTAAAGGAGCCACTGTGGTAATAAGATTCATGCCCACTATTTTACCTACCTGAAATCACTGACTTGATGAATGATACTGATAGGGACCATTTCCTTCTTTGCAGGTATGAAGGGAAAAATTAATTTGGGGGACTTCAACACAAAACCCAGTAGCTTCAGCCAAAACCATTTGTGCATGGAAAAATTTCACTATCACACACACCGGGTGACACACAGGCATGTCCATTTACTTTGACTTTTGGGAAGTGGCAAAGAAGGAGGAAATGCAAGTACCAGATCAAAAAAAACAGCCTATGGCAAAAAAAAAAAGTTTTCAGGTTGTCAGCATGGTGAGTCATCTGCACAGAGTTTCCATAAATATGACAACATCAGCGGCTACCCCTTACGTTTAGCTGCCGTCACCCGGACACCGTTAGCCC